>NC_142119.1:26813333-26972500 GCF_056152115.1 Neolamprologus brichardi | reverse complement strand
CTCTTTCATGGCATGCATTTTTAATTTCTCTTTGCTATTTGGGTTGAATGGGACCCGATGGATGTAAAAATAAAGAATTATCTTTTTACCTGGTTTTGCCCTACAAGGGCCTCATATGCACATATGAGGACATTCGTTTTTAATTTTAAAAACGAATGTCAGTGGATATCAGTGGATATCGGGCCCTTGTAGAGCAACATTTAGTATTGTGGTCTAGACAACCCAAAATGTGATGTCCACATATGTGGATGCCAGGTCCTAGGAGGTTAAAGAATTTTTTTTTTAAAGGAACAACATATTGGGGTGAGTGAGCATTAAGTAAAGTTGTAGCATAAAGAACAAGAGGACATAAAATAAAATTGTTGTTTCTGGTTCCCTGGTCCGTATTACAGGAAGCGGGTTTACGGCAGGAACCTACCTGCAGATGTTCTTTGACAAAGTCTTCACTTCCTGTTGCATCTGCAGCTTGTTTAAGGTGTACAGCCTGTAAGAACACAGACAGTGACGACCGTATATTGTGGATTCACTACATAATCTATAGGATACATCTTTCCAACACTGATAGGCAGCTGTCAGGTTGTCAGCAAGTTCCTCTGCATGAAAGCATTTTCCATAAGCATTCAACTTTCTTGGTCCATGAGATTAAAGTGAGGGCTCAGCTCTTTATTTGCCTGATGATGGAATGCTTTCACTCATTACATACAGATGTGCTTGAATCAGCTCACGTAATTGAACTAATTTTAATCAACTCTTAAGGAAGTCAAAACTCAGAGTTAGTCATCTCAGATTTTATCATTTCAGAACGGGGCCCTGTTGTTTGACTCATATAATATGCAGAGACCACTGAAGAACTACAGTTTTATGGAAAATTGTTCAAAGGAATGACCTTGACTTTATTACAGCAAGTCACCACCTTCTTTCAGCTGCGCCCTTTCCAGTCCCTTGCATCCTCCTCTGACACACCAACCCTCCGCATGTCCTCCTGCTACATCCATGAATCTTCTCTGAGGTCTGCCTCTTCTCCTCCTCCCTGGCAGCTTTCTATTCAGCATCCTTTGTTCAGTACATCTAGTTTCTCTCCTTTGCACATATCCTCAGTTCTGCCTCTCTAACTTTGTCTTTCAAAGCGGACCCTCTGATGTACTCTTTCCTCCCTCCTAATAACAATAGTAACATCTTCAACTCTCCAGCTCAGTCTCCTGTCGTTTTGTCAGTACCACCATCTCCAAACCATACATTATAGCAGGTCTCACTACCATTTTATATACCTTCCTTATCACTCTCACTCTCAACAGCACCCTTGGGACGAATGAAGTTAGGTGAATCTGAATCTTTTGCTATTATCTTTCTGTCACAAATCCCCCCTAACACTCATCTCCACCCTGCCTGCACCGACTTCATCACTTTTCTTGTGCACTGTACATTGCTTTGGATATTTGACTCCAGGTAATTAAACTCATCTACCTTCACCATCTCAATGCTCACTTTCCCACCTTCCTCACCTGTCATTCTCGCACATATTCTGTCTCCAGAGAATACCCCCACCTCTCCAGGCTCGCTTCCACCTTCTCTCTACTCTCAGTACACATACTTCTCTTCTCTTGGTACCCATCATATACTTTCTCTAGATCCACGATTTAGAATAAATAAACTTTCCTTTGGTCATCAATACCAGACTATTAAATTTAATAATTATATAAAATGTATCCGACAAAGTTTTTGCAGAGATCAGTTTGGTTTAGATAAAAGTTTGTATTGTTTCTTGTTACAAAGCATTGCTGGAACAGGGCTTTGGTTACTGTTTTACTCACCGTTCACTTCCTACGGACCTGCTTTCTCCACTAAGGTCCGCAGCCGCATTAGAAACAACTGAATAGCTGCTTCGTTTAACAGCCTGTAACCAAACATTCTGTAGAAGTGATCTAAGGAACTTACCGTCAGCGGTATAAGACGACGTTTGCAGAGTCTCCGTCACAGCGCACCGTAGGCTGAATAGTTCACGACGCACTGGAAAGTAAACACCTGCCGTTTCTTGAAAATTAAGCGTTCAAAAGCAACGGCTAAGCTTCAGGGAGAAAGCGAAAGTGCGCAGAACATACAGAACAGAACAAGCGCGCAGTCCGTCATGACGTCATGTGGCCGGTTTCTTATGGAGGAGTGTCGAGTCGGGAGCGGTGGCTGGGTAATAGTGCCAGAGGCAAGGTACACCTTGGACAAGCTGCTTGTTTTATGACCCAAACAACTATTCACACTCACATTCACATCTATGGGCAATTGAAAATTTTGGGTCCAATTTTAATTGATTAACGCCACATTTGATTGAATGTTTAAGGATATGTTTATTTAATTCATTATGGGACTCGTAGACCTCCATATTTTCCTACTGTACTTTCATTTTTATATGACCTCTGTGAGGTAAAAGTGGCTGTCATACACTATGATGAGTTGGAGCAGACTAATTCTGAGAATCTTAATGAAATTTAAATGAGCTTTAACTCTTTAAAATCTCTTCACAGAGCAAACAGATGCTTTTCTCATATATATATATATATTGGTACTCTTAGAAATGAAAACATTTAGTATAGATGAAGAAAAACAGAAGTCTCTCGGGTTGCGTAATTCTGAACTCTTGTCTTTCAGTTTCACTTTGTTTTGCTTAGTGTAAACATATCTCTAATGGCAGAATACACACACACACACACACACACACACACACAGTGTATTGCTGATGCTCATTTCAGCCCTTTAAAAACCTTACTGTTCATTTCTGAACAGTGATCAGCCCATAATGGAAAGCTTGTGTGCCATGAGGTACAGAAACATTACACACACTGATGTCAGTTGCTTTTTTTAATGTAATAACAAGTTCTTTCAACTGATGTGACTTTAGCTGTATGGTTAATGAAATGAAACAGCTTTGTGCTCCAAAATAAGAGGAAATAAACAGTATAATATAAAAATTAATCTTTATTGCGCATAATTACATAAATAAAATATTTAAAAAGTATTTTCTTCAGCTTCTTTAGATTGTGGTATGATCTTTTGCTGTCACTCAAAAAGCTCAGTCACAGCAGCATCACACCGAAACAGTGCACATGAATTCAAATGTATGGGATGAAGCTTCTGTTGCTAATGCACTATATCACCTTCATCTGATTTTAGCTGTTTTCTGAAAAAACCTATCCATTTTCTATCATCCACACTGAAATATACTTTGACCTAATAAAATATCATTTATTTGCCTTTCTTTGGTATGTTTTTGGTATGATACTTGAGTATGTTTTTACTTTCTGCTTTCACACCACTGAACAGACTGAGGAGGACTAGAAGCTTTCTGACATGTATAAATGCAGCCTTTTCCATTTACTGCTGCTTTATACAATACTTTTATTCCTCTACATTGCGCCATCCATTATCAGAGAGGCCTCAGTTTCTATAGATGTTAGGCACCATGTGTGATGTGGTGGTTAGTAATACTTGGGCACCACAGGGGACGGTCCAGTCTCCATTCATGTTCACTTTGTACACCTCAGATTTTCAGTGCAACAGTGAATCATGCCACCTGCAGAAGTTCTCTGATGTCACTATAGTGAATGGGCGGGTTAAGGGTGAGCAGCAGTCGGAGTATAGGGAGCTGTCGGGGAATTTTGTG
Source organism: Neolamprologus brichardi (assembly GCF_056152115.1). NCBI lineage: Eukaryota > Metazoa > Chordata > Actinopteri > Cichliformes > Cichlidae > Neolamprologus > Neolamprologus brichardi. Next base: position 26,968,848 of record NC_142119.1, on the reverse strand, counting down.
GAGTGGTCGGGTAAAAATCACCTCCTTCTTAATGTCAGCAAGACAAAAAGAGCTGGTGGTTGACTACTGGAGGAAAAAACTGCGACTAGGTGCATCATGCAGGTGGGGTCTCTTCTGTTAATCTTCATATAGTTTCACACTGAGGAGAGAAAGATATTCAGTTAAATAGCAAACCTCTTGTACGTTTGCAGAGACATCAGGCAGTGCCGGTTTGAGTGGATAACTCATGGCCGTCTTACCTGGTTTCTCATTCAGTGTTTTCAGTTCTATTTCTGTTTCTTTTTCTTCATTCTTAGTGAAAAACAAAAAAAACAAAAAGAAGAAGACATAATTACTTTGATAAATCAGGTGTTGCCATCCGTTACAGTCCACACTCCTGTGATATTCAAACATACCTTCCTCAAGTTGATTAGGTGTACAATTATTTTTTTGTCTTTGCAAAAAGAAAAACAATTTAAAAATTAGTGTAAAAATATTATTTTCTATCTAAATTGTGATAACAATTTTATTGTTCTGTTGTTCTCACCTCGTTTTAGACATCCAATCTTCTTTCTACAGAGACACAAAGCTATAAGTATCACGATTAATAAAATCAATAACAGGCAGCCAGTGATGATCCAAGAAAGAACCACATTCTCATCTTGTTCTTCACACTGAGCATCAGTTGTAGCATTTCCTGGTCTTATCAGCTTAAGGTTTAGTGACTCACATCTGGAAGGACAGAGAGACACTTTACAGAAAAATGTACAGATGTGCCACAATCACTGGTGCTGGAGGAAATCAGACGTGTCTGTGTCTGCTTTGAAGCTTCACTTACGGTCTGTGTGGCCGGCAAAACTTTAAAGTTCCATCTGAAAATGTCCCAAAGCTGCACACAGAGCACTCAGTGTCTCTGAAGGCTGTTCCTGCATCAACACGAATATGCACCATTTTCAGCATGTACATCATGATGGATCAGTGAGTGACTGTGACATCAGAATAATTATATGTGTCTAATGACAACCAGTTTAAAATACATCTAAAAGCATTTCCTTGTTTCAGTTTCTAAATGTAATCTTTCTGAGTTCATTCATGTGGTGGAGTGATGGAGAGCAGCTTTACTACAAAGTAATAACACCATATTGAGAAACCACAGCAAGTATACAACAGAAATATTATTCCATCCAGTTTATTTACACGTAAGCACAAGAATACAACCTGCTTGGCTGATGTATTCTCCTGGGTTACAGCGTTTGTGTTTTTGTACTTCCACACAGTGAACACCTGCACAGTAGAATCCATCCCGTGGTTCACAAATTGTATCTGATGTTGTTGTGCATGCCCTCTTTTTCTTCACATCTGAACCTGTGAGCACGTAGAGAGGACGCATGTTAGACAGGATGCTAGGGATTGGGAAAGAACGAGGCAGAGAGGTCACTGCTGTAGTGATATTATGATGTGATTCATCAAAAGTGACTTATGGTGTTTTTCCTCCTTAAAATTAGACACTATAACAGTAATCAACATTTAATCAATTATTTTAAAATTACTGATATATTAAAAGTTTGTAATAATTGTCAGATTGAACAATTGAACATTTTAATTCAGAAAAAAATATTTGTAGAAAACATCAATGAAATTGATGCTTCCTTTTACTTTGATGAAAATCTAAAGTACGGTATATTATCTGTAGGCAACATCATATCGTAGAGGGTAAGTATGTCAAATCAAAGCAATAGGACCCTTATACCAATCTTTACTGAATTTCCCGGAGGAAACTAAAGAGCACGAGGAAATAAAATAAAATGTTCTGTCTGACTCTCTGTCTGTCTATCTAACACTTTTAATTCTTATACAGCAGTAACAGCTTCACTAGTTTCCTAAATAAGAAATATGACTAAAAACCTACTTGGGTCACAGATTGTGCAGTGAGTGCATTGTTTGAGTCCGCTGGGCTTATCAATGTGGGTTCCATCCTCGCAGGGCACACAGGAAGTGTTTGCAGTCCTTGTGCAATCTGTCTTGACTCGATTTCCTGTTATAATAGAAAAAAAGCAGACTATTTTCAATGCATGTCGCTGTTACTCATCTAAACTGTGAAACATTTAGAGTTATAAAGATGTGAAGTTGAACTTTCACATATAGAGAGACAGTAAAGAGCAGGACTCCATGTTTAATAACCAAAGTAAAATCAGCCTCTAACATTCAGCTGGATCTTACCTGCAGGACACTTTGAACAGCACAGGCCTTGTACTTTATACATTTCTGAAGGACATGAGTGAGTGAGGACACTGAAGACTTTCATCATGATTAACTGAAAACAAAGAAAAAGGAATGCATTTAAAAGTAGAACCACACTTCAAACTGAGAATGACTCGACTAACAGAGAGCAGCAGGAGGTGGAAAAGAAGAAAGAAATGAAATGAAATGTGCAACAACCTGAAAATGAGAGCTGAGGATTGAAGAAGGAAGATAGTGATGACAGCATCAATTTAAATGAAAAATTGACAGTACAGGAGGAAATTATAGCATGTAATTCACACAGTGATGCAGATGTGAGTCAGAAGATGTTGAGGGGGTTACAAAATAGTTACATAGAAGGAAAAAAAAATTGTTTTATTTTTTTTAAAAGCTTCTTGTAAGTTTGTATGATAAATATTTTACCAGCAACACTGCAGCTGTCAAAGAATTTCCTCCTGGAATCATTTTATACAGCAGAATGAAGACTTTCCTGAACTGAAGACCGTCTCACTGAGATTTGCAAGGAGATGAGCTGTATGATCTAAAACAGCAGGAGAACATCTGAAAAAAAAATGTAAGTGAGCAGCAGAAAACCTGGTTCCTGTGGATAAAAAGTTAAATGTTTATGATTCAGGGTAAAAAATTGATTTGCTTTTTGTTCTTTGTTTGATTGTTTTTTTTAATTGTTTTTTTTATAATGAAAGAAAAAAGTATTTAAAGGAATAACCTGGTGGTTTGCGTTACAGTGCTTAACAAATATATTAGAACAGAGATATTTTAGAGGTCTGTCAAAAAAAACTGTGTAAAACTAAAACTTATATTCTTTATTATCAAACAAATAACAAACTAAATTCGTGATTTTACCCCCACATTTGAGCTGACACGCTTGACTTCACTGATATTATTCATAAATATTATTCAACCACTAAAACCAGCTATTCTGTAAGTAAACAACTATAATTTTGATTCTAACCTAAAAAAAAAAATACTACTTTTTTTTTTTGGTAAAACAGTATACTTGAAAATTCTTGGAAAACAACAATATGTGGATTTCAGCATTAACAAGTGACTTTTGCTTAAAGAGCTTGTACATACTGATGTAGTAACCATAAGAGAAAATTAAAATAATTATCATTAGTGTTAATTTAGGGCAGATGTGGCACAAACGTTATAGCATAAAGCACACGAGGAAATAAAATAAAATGTTAACATTTTTTTAAATGAAGATCAAAGCTAGAAAATATGTATTTCCCTCACAAGCTTCATGCTATTGTAAAGATATAACAACATTTAAAATGAACTTTTTCTTGAGGAAGTCAAAATGTAGTTAATTCATAATCAGTTCAGAATTTAAAGTTAAGAGTTTGTTAAACGTGCCCTCTGGAACATGGCCCTGGTGTTTGTCTTGTATATATGCAGAGTTCATATAGAAATTATAGATGGCTGCCGTGCCTTCGAATTATGCTACATATCAGCCTAAGTCCCAAACACCAAAGAATTTCACACGGTACCACTCCAAGGAAAAATGTGTGACAATTTTTTCACTGAATTATCAATAAAGATCATTAAAACAGTAAAAACTGTCATATATTATTCTGATTTTATCTGGATTGTTAAATAATATTGAGTTTGTGGAGACAAATGATCAAACGTGAGGGCAGTTTTGGGCCTTGCCTTCTTTGAAGCTGCTTCAGCTTTTGTCTAACTTTCCTCATCAACAACGATTATCAAACCTAATAACTGTAACGATTGTAACTTCAAAGTTTTTGAGTAACCGGCTGGATTTAGATACAAGTAAGTATTGTTTCTTGTTACAAACCGCTGCTTCATTTACTTCTCTACAAAGCTCCTTTCTTCACTAATGTCTGCAGCTGCATTAGCAACAATTTAATAACTGCATCAATGCTGTGAACACCTTCTGTATCAGATCCTATAAACAAACCGTGCAGAACTGATTCAAGACTCTTACCCTCAGCGGTATAAGATGAAGTCTTTAGGTTTCCATCGCAGTAAATCTTTGCAGTTCGTGAAAATTAAACGATTAAAACGAAAAGCAGCTTCTCTGTGAAAGTGAAGGTAAAGAAAAAAATGTTACAGAGCATGAAGGGGAAGTCCGTGTGAACTGTGGAAGTGAAGGTACTGCCTACCACAGCACGGTTTCTCTGTGAGCTTTCTCTCTGTTTTAGATTATCTGTGTTACTTAGGCCACAAGTGGCTGTTGAGTTATGTGAGTGTTTTGAGTTATGATTCGGAGTGGACGACTTAAAACCTGACTAAAGTCTCTTTAGAGCTCTTTAGGGCAACAGAGTAAACACGGAACACAGAGCTTTGAATCCAAACTGGCGCCTTTCCCGTACAAGTTTTTGGACTCTTTAAGAGATGAAAACATTTAGTGTAGATGAAGAAATGCTGACGTCTTCTGAGAGGACAAAGGGTCTGGCAAGATTCTGGGGAAATTCCATTATCTTTTCTTTCGGTTTCACTTTGTGCTCAGTTTAAACACAGCACAATGCACAATGAACTTACTGTTCATTAACTTTTTGTAGCAAGACAGTGTATGCAAACACTTTGTGGCTGCGATACGCTGTTTGACACAACACAGCCACAAAGTTGTCTCCTGAATGCAAAAATCCTCTCTTTCTCTCTTCAGCACATACAGGGAACAATAGTTGCTCATTGCAGGAATCATACAGATTTTAGGTACAGACAGCAAACCTTTTACAGTGAGCAAAGTGCATTTGTGTGTCTAATAGTGTGTGTCTAAAACACAGAAGCAACAGACTCACTGATTTCAGCTGTCTTTTATATAATAACAAGTCCCTTAAACAGCTGTGACCTCAGCTGGAGGGTTACAGAAATGCAATAAACTGGGGATGGTAATGGGGTTGCCTAGCAGTAGCGGCACTCTTTGTGCTGGTTTGGTGGGTTGCGTCTCCATCCCCATCCCCCTCACCCCTCAAGTGGGTTCATGTAGCAGGGTCTACCAGGCATTAGACCTCGACGCCATCAGCAGTAAGATGTGGGAAACCTTTCCCACTGGACAGCAAATTATTTGCTAAGGCAGCTATCCAGCCATCAGGTTGAGCCTTCAGGTCTTTGGAAAGTGCTGATCCCAGCGCTGCACTCTTAGCACACCATTAATGAAAAACCTGTCTTCATAGCCCAAGAAAAACATTCCAGAAAAAAAGACCAAACCAAAGCTGACAATAAACGTCTGATCCAAACAATACAATTCCACAAATAGTCCACATTAACGCTCCTTAACGGCAATTTAAACTCCAGTCTTTAAAGTTTAAACTCACAACAAGTAAATATCCTCCAGGCACAGACCTCATCTTCTAAGTGGCACAATGCTTTTGGCCACTCCGTGTGATCAAAAATTACAGAATTAAAATAAATAAATTTTAAATACTGCCAGAATCAAACAATTAAATTCACACAGAGGCACAGCTCGGCACCTGAGCTGCTGCTGTGACCAAATTAGCATCTCTAAATTTTTAAATCCTCAGTAAATAAAAAAATTAATAGAAGCTTGAAAAAACCTACGCTACAACTTGGCACACATGTGCTGGGGTCACACGCACACATTCAACCACATGCGTGCACTCTCACAAACTTTACTACTACTATAGGTAGCTATGAGATCTTAGCTCTGTATTCAATACCTTGCCTGATATCCTAATTAGCTTGCTACGAGACTTTGGCCTCCTCATCTTCATCTGCACCTGGATCAAAGACTTCCTCACTGACCTCCCACAGAGAGTTAAAATAGGCCCCTCACCTCTCTTCCTCCATTACACTAAACGCTGGTACACCTCAAGACTGTGTGCTGATTCCAGTCCTCTACTCCGTCTATGCTTACAGCTGCATACTAGTCCACCCATCCAACACCATAATTAAATTTGTTGACTGTTGTTGCATTCATCACAGGAGGAGATGAGTCAGCATACAGGGATGAATGCTCAGTGAATAATCAGACGCTGAAGACCACAAAGTTAAATGAATTGGTACGTGACACCGATCCGACCCCTCGGTGCATAAATGGTTTAGATATTCAAGTTCCTCTGTTTTATGTTGCTGTTTTAGTAGTAACTCAGTTCAAAACACTTAAATCTTACCTGCACTGGTTACTGTCCAGTGACCTTGTGGTATAGTGTCCTGCATTTGTATTCTACAAAACTGCACTGGGCTATTTATTAGCTCAATGCTAAGATTTTGGGTGTACCCAACTTTGGATGTACTATTTTAGGATGACTGTATCTTTTCAGACAGCCATGGCTTGCTTTACAACATGCATTAAACCCCCAAACCAAGACGTAAGACCACTTCTGATAACAATGAGCTTAACAGCTGACACTGCAGCAATAGACCCATTCTAAAGATGGGTGTAACACACACAGACACGTACAGAGATTTCTTTGATATATTAAAGAGTATTTGTTTCACTCCCACTAAAATTGAATATTTGTTAAAATGCTCACTGAAGGCTCAAACTGTAAGTCTTGAATCTGGCACTGGAACTTCTGCTGAGTTTAGGTCTCATTGTTATGAGACATAAATCTTTCATTATCTCTTGAAGGACATTTCTCCTGTCGTACACTGTGGGTAGATTATTACAGATGACCTGCCTGCCTTTTCATGCTTCCCTGATTTTATTCATAATATAATGAATGAAGGGCAGGAACATGTCTTCTCTGTAGTTGCTGTAAGGAGGTCACTCAGTGGGTCCTGATGATTGAAACTCTATGCTTCATTTAACTTAAGTATGTAAATGCAAGTGTAGATGTGCTATGGCAAAAATGTTATGAGAGACACTTACAGACCCTGGAGTGTATAACCGCACTGTGCTTGACAAAGGACTCCCACCATTAAGATTAATCAGTTACAACTCCATACTGGGAGGCTGGAGCTGATATGGAAAAAGAGCTTGTTACTGACATTATCCATCGGACTGGAGCCCAGCTACCATAGCTACACCTTGAACAGATCACCAGCCTGTCACAGGGCTAACACATAGAGACAGGACACCATTCGCACTCACGTTCACACCTATGTGCAGTTTAGAATTACCAGTTAACTTAACCCTACTAAATGCATGTCTTTATGTAAGAATATTTTATATAAGAACACTTTATAAGATATTATACACATTGTTATACGATCCAAATTGGTTCCTTCATCATATACATGACCTTGGGTGATGCTACTCAAATTGGAAGGTCTTGGATATCTGTTGTGGCTAAAAAGGCTAACTCCTTTGTGTAAGAACAAAACTAAAAGAAGATCTTGACATGGCATGAAAAAGGCTCACTGAATTTTTCTGAGAAGGCTCTCATCTTTCCCAGTTCATCCGTCACCAAGCAGCACTGTTACAAATGGGAAAACTGGGAATACTGCACTTTGAGACCAGACATTTAGAGGCACGATGCGTCCTAGTTTTGGAAATGTCTTTTAATCAGGTCGCACACTGTAGTCTGACACTGTGACTACAAGCGGGGATGCTTCAGTGGACGGCTATCGACGTTCAAAGACAGCAAGCTCAGGAAATCTCTCAACAGGGACTCAATTAGAGAAGTGCAGGGATACTAGCATTGACCCACCGTGCAGAAGTGCTGCTGCTGTTTTTAAAGCAGCTGTATGTGTTTGTGTGAGGGTGGGGGTGCATTTCCAAAGGGATGCTGAGTGAGCAAGTGAGCGATTAAGAGAGAGGCAGGCAATCTGAGAGTCTTTCTCCTGGGCAACATTTTTTTTAAACCGTGCTGGAACTAGATGAATGTTTATAGAAGAACAGCTGAGCATTATGAGAAGGGAAACAGGCATTAGAGACTAAACACAGACTAAGAAATTAAGCATTACAGCCAAATTAAAATTGTGTACCTATGAACACTGCACTGTTTTTCCACTAAATTTTATGTTTACTTAATTCATATCAATAAATACCAGTCAGTATGGCTTTATTGTGCTATTTCAGAAAAAAAAGATATTTTGCATTTTCAGTTCATGACATAATCAGGCTTTGTGATTCAATTCAATTCAATTCAATTTTATTTATATAGCGCCAAATCACAACAAAAGTCACCTCAAGGCGCTTCAGTGATCCATCCACTGGTGTGGTATTTTGAAATACTAAAGAAAGTAATAATGTGAAATATTGCTCTGCTACACATATTATATCCTGTTAGATGGTGATCACAATCTGATTGGTCGTGACCTTGGAGACCTGGTCTTGCTTGTTGACTCACAGATTAGGAGGGTGTGGTTGTAGCCTTCCCATCACCACCCTGCTAACATCAGCAATGTGACCAATGCTATGGCATGCAGATGTATTCACATATTTTCATGGTTTCATGGTTTTCTGAGCACGATCATCCTTGAAGCTAAACACAATGACACCATTTGTGGGATTTATCAGCATGGACAGAGTATATATGCTACAGTTAAAATACATGTAGATATGTAGACATAGGCAAGACGGCCTGTTCAAACAAAGTTCAAACAAAGGTGATTTAATGACATGGTTATCGGTGCTGGCTGGTGTTGGCTGCTCTGAGTATTTCAGAAACTGCTGATCTATTGGAATATTTCCACACAACCATCTCCAGGGTTTACAGGGAATGGTTCAAAAAAAGAGAAAATATCCAGTGAGCAGCAGTTCTCTGAGTGAAAATGCCGTGTTAATGCCAGAGGTCGAGGAGAATGGCCAGATTGTTTTAAGCTGATAGGAAGGAAACGGTAAATCAAACTTTTTAGAACCAAAGCATAGAAGACTTTAAAAACGTTACCTGGTCCGATGAGTTTTGATTTCTGCTGCAACATTTTGTTGGTATGGTCAGAATTTGTAATAAAACAACATAAAAGCATGAATCCATCCTGCCTTGTATCAGCTGTTCAGACAGGTGGTGTAATGGTGTAGGAGATGTTTTCTTGGCACACTCTGGACCCCTTAGCACAGGTGCTACAGCCTACCAGAGTATTGTTGCTGACCAAGAACACCAGACAAATCTGTCAATATAGGCCATTTGGCGTGTATGCCACAAAGAATTAAGACAATTATGAAAACAAAAGGGCTTCATCCCAGTACCAGCAAGGTGCACATAATGTCTGGTGAGTGTAAATTTCCATCTTACCTGTGTACCTCTCCCTGTTAGCTGCATTTCCAAAGACTTCTTTTAAATGTCCTCCTTGACCATCAAATCATTTTCAGAAAGTTAAAACCTTGGAAACACTTTAATTGAAGGACATGATTAAAATGATTTTTCTTTTAACTTAAAAGACAACAGTGGTTTTTGGTGTGGATATTATGTGTGCTGTATATGTGCTTTTTAACTTCATTTAAGCTTCAAGTTATCAAACTTCTCGTGGTTAAGTGTTGAGCTTGAATAAATTATGCCTTTAATATTTTAAAAATCCCAGCAATGCCATTCAGAGACTGCAAAGTCTACTATATTAAAGCTATGGATATGTCATTTAACTCTTAAAGTCTAGTGAGATTACATATAAGGAGAAAGCAGTTGTTCTGTGGAAGGGATTACATCCTGAGTCATCAGCACTAGTGAGTTCAGAAACTGTGTAGCGTGATCACAACACGTGTTACAGCCGACAGCGCTGATTGCGTCACACACGTCAATGCTGAAGGTTCACATCTCTGCCCATAAATCATATTTTGCCACTTTGGTAAAAACATCACACTGGGTGTTCTCTAAAAGGCTCTGGAAGTCGTCAGAAGCAGTCTGCCCATTAGCCACCGAGAGGGAAACGCATGTCACTGCTAATCTTTCCTATTGCAAGATGATGATTTCTGACAAGTAAAGTACAGAATGGCTTTCATCTTTTCAATTGGTTCCACTCTTGTAAAAGTCTATTTAAACATAATGGAAGATTGAAGATAAAGCAATAATCTTTTTATGTGTGTGTGTGTTTTTAACATAGTTAAAGTGCATGGCCCTGGAGTAGTATTTCTGACATTTCCCAGTAACTGTCCTCGGTGTGACTCTCAGCTCTTGGTTTCCTGTTTGGAGTTTCTTCCTTTGTCTGTGTGCAAGTGTGCTCTGAACTATAACTATAAATTGACTATATGTCTGAGATTTTTTTCTGAAAATCTCTCAGCGAATGCCTTATCAGCCTCCACCAGCTTCTAAATCTGAACACGAATAAGCCGACGAAGGACAGATGTAAAGCGTATCATTGCATTGAAAAACAAGAAGAATGTAACTAGAAGTGTGAAAGCTGCTCTCCTGCAATTTGTTGCTGACCGCTGCTGCTTCTAGGGCTTCCCAATAATACCCATCATTTCATCTCACCTGACAAAAAGAAAAACCCAGCTATTCAAAATGCTTCTTTTCATTTTCAGGATCAGAAGAAGTTGCAATGAATGCAGGGCTTTCTTCCCGAGTGATTCAGACTTCAGACAACTCGCATGAATAGCACATTAGCTGTATGCAATTTATTCAGTTTCAAAAGGTTCATAGAACACCGAACCTTTGCAAGTGCACCAGAATATGTTTTTAAACACCTACAGTCTGCAAAAATAGTTCTGGGTCAGTGTTCTGGAAATGAACATAATCACCAACCAGAAGAATGGCAGCCCTGCTGATATTTCGCACCTTCAAGTCTCCTCAAATAGCACAAGTACTGGGGGCTTTCAAATTGGATTGAAAATCTGATAGATGCAGCATAATTGAGTTTTTCATGATTTCAGTAGTTCAGCCTTAGTTTCAGTTTGGACTCATTTGTAGCATACAAATAGCAAAATGCAATTATGTGTACTGGGAAAGCAGTGTGCAGGGTATACAGGGACTATTGAAACCCGAGAACCATAATGGAAAAGGGGCTTGAAGCAACCTCGCAAGTGTTTTGCATGTTTAAGGAGATGCACTTAAGAGCAGAGATATTTATACTGAAAACAATCCATTAAAAGTAAGTGAGATGTCCCAGAAGCAAATATATGAAATGAATTTAAATATGCAGCACCATTTTATATCTAAAGAATATTTTTTAAAAATCCTATGCATCTGGTTGGTTTTTTCCCCCTTGTGTCATATCAAAGCTAGGTCTGCGCATCTGTGAATTCAAAGAGACAAGGTGTGAAGAGAACGGAGACGAGCAGAATCACGGTGAACTCTCTGCAACCTCCCAGCTCCTTGCAAGTGGTTTCTATACAGCCGCTCCCACCCATTGATATCAACGCTTCACGGCTTAAATAATTCAGCAGAAAATCACGACGCTACCTGATTTTCTGCAGATACTGTACTCCTGTATTTAATTACGAGGAGGGGATGGTGAAACAGCAGATCCAGCACAGTGGAGGTTATTTGATAAAATACGAAAGGCTAAAGAGGAAGCAGAAAGTGGAGTTTGTGAAGATGCAAATATCAAAGCAAACAGGGATATATATTGATATGGCAGGTTTAAATTATGGCACTGATTGCCTGCAAAGACTTGCAAGAACAGAAAACAGCTTGACATTAAGCACCAGCATCATTTAAATATCTTTTCTATCTGATGCTCTTTAAAGCTAATGGCGTGATTTAATGTAAATCATGTTGGAAAATGCTCAAAGGCACCAGAGGCAGAGCTCCTGAGAAATGCTTCACACTATGATCTGCTTTCGGGTTTTGCTTCTAATGGATAAAATTAGCATCCATTTTTAAAAAAATGTTGTTTTCATCCAAATCAGAAATTGTGCAATAAAGCACAGCGTCTTCACTGAGTAGTATCTCGTGGTCTTGTGTCTTTCCTTGTGGGGGGGAAAAAATGTTCCCTTCCCAACCTCCATCACCCCCTGCTATGAAGATGTTTTTAACAGTGTTTCTCCCCTCCTACAACATGATTTAGCATTGCCCCCTGAGATAAAAACTGATCTTTCATGGACATGAAACAAGACCTGGAAAGAAATATGAAAGAGCACACCAGAATCCGAGAGCCGGGAGACGGAGGAAATTACCGGCTTTGTGAGCCGAATGTGAGCCTGAATGTGGGCCTAATGGACTGTAAGTGACACCACTGCTTTGTAGCAGAAACGCGTTTCTGTGAATACAGACACTGGCTGAAGCAACTAAACAAACTAGCTGGTGACTTCCTTTAAAAGAGATTTCTTCTATTGTTCAGCCACATGCCCCCATTTTATGCATCCTGGCAAACTATGCTGCAAAAAATACCCTTCCTGCAATCAACAAAAATCACATTGAAAGTCACAGACAAAATGCCCATCAAAGACATTACTAAGAAAAAAGCTGTTTTTGTTTTCTTAAAAAAAGCCCCAAAATCCATCAAGCCTTCTTTGATGTAGTGGGGGAAAAACCCTGAAAAAATGTTTACAAATGGTTTTAGGCAACTTGTTTACTGCACTACATCTTGCCTGTGATTTACATCAGGCCACACAGCGATGTGCACATCACACCTACTGTAATATTACTGTAATATTCTCTCTGATCACACAACATGGACAAAGAAGTCTAAATTCAACACTAGCATCTCTCTGTAGTGTTATAATCATGACGGCTTCTGACATAAGTAGGTTAGACCTGCATATGAGATTTAGAAATGTGATTCCCTCACTTTTATGACTGTTGCAGATCACGCAGAATACATATGATATTCTTAAAACATCGACTAAGCTGCTGTGCGGCATGTTATGAAGTCTCAGTCTATGTGTTGTTCCTAAGCAGAGTATAGATCAAAACATTTGCTTTTCTTCACTGGTTAAATGTGATCTTAGTGTGATGTATGGAAGAAAAGGACACCATGGAGTGATGTACCGATTCCTTTTGAACTACTCCATATCTGAATTGGAGTACTTTAAGATTTGGATGCAGATCTAAACATTCAAAATATTTTCTTTGGTTAAATAAAATCTAAATTAAATCTGCAGTCACAGTAGGGAAACCAGTGTAGGAGCCTTTGAAAAGCTTGCTTCAAAGATGAGGACCAGGACTGTGGCTGCTCACAGACAGTTGCATCTTTGGAGCAACCAGAGAGTGAAAAAAAAAGTGATGAAATGGCAAGAAGACAGAGTCAGTATGCAAAAGTTGGTAATTACATGCATACTCTTTGTGATAATACAGCAACTAACTGTGACGAATCAGTGAAAATCATAAAATGTGGTGTTGGTTTAATTTACAGATCGAGCAAGTGACCATGTCCTGCAAGGCTATCCTGAGGTCCTTCGCTGCACGTCTTCCTCTATTCTCACTCCTTGCTTCACTGTACTATCTAATAAAGGAAAAAATCATACTCACAACGTAAAATTACAAATCTGTTGTTGTCTACAAAGAAAATCACATTAACTACTTATATTCAGAGCCCTGCTAGAACCTCACAGATCTGAAACTAAGAAATTCCTCTAAATAGTCAGATATTTGCTGCAAGACGGAAATTTAACTGCAAAATCACACCGATGCTCTGCAGCCTTGTTTTTATATAGAAATATAACCAAAATAATACCAGCAGAGTCGAGTCCTCGTTGCAGATTAATTGCAACATGTTGGCAATCTGTCTGCGGTCATAAATTAGACAACATTTATTTGCAAACCTTCACCAGTCTGTCTGAGAGTGACTGCAGTTGGTCCGAGCTGAACTGCAATTGTTTGGAGACAGGTTTCCACAAGTGTCCAACAGGAAACCTGTGCAATCACCCACATTTAGCCTGGTGGACAACTGTGCACAGAGTTTGAGGGTGTTGCACGCTTAACCTCTGGTCTCCACAAGTGGTTGCAATAGGGTACTGAATGTGAATGGCATTCACTGGGCAACCACCTCATCACAAGGTAGGTTGGTGTCCTATTTTGACTTATGAGCAATACAGACCTACATGTGGAAGATGATTGTAGAGTGTACAGCATACTCAAAAAACCCACCCACTGTGAATACACCTTCTTTTTCTTTTGGTTGCTGCTGTTTTGGAGATGCTTGACAGGTTGCCAATAAAAAATTATAGCTGCTGTTAAGAAAAAAGTATAAAAACCACAGTACGTGGTTTCCCTACAGATTAAAAATTCAAGCACATATTTTTGAACGTATCTGTCAAAATAACCATTTTCCAACCGATTCTGCAAATCAAACAACTTTGACTTTTATTCAATCAATGTAAGGACATCAGAGATGCATTTTCAAACAAACAAGATTGTGTTGATATTAATCCAGTGCAGTTAAGACAGGATCTTTTCTTCAGCTGTCAGCTGGTTCAAAAATCTCTCCCCTTCGTGTGAGATAAGGCCTCAACTGACTCTTCAGACTGTAGTAACCCTCATGACCAGCTCTCTTGTGCTATTGCTGGGTTGGCTGCGGGCCTCTGGCTGCCTCAGGTGGCTGAGCAGGTGGAGGATGTTATATGGACAGTGTTGGTCTGGCACTGCGCTGCCGCTGTTGGGGTCCACGTGTGTTCCCACTCCTCCGGCGGCCGTCACCACGGTCGTGGAGGTGGAGCCCGCAGCAGTGGAGGCCACCACCATCAGCGAGGAGGTGGAGGTGGATACTCCTATCCCAGTCTGGTAGCCCTGGGTGGGCTGAGATAGAGTCCTGTCTACAGTGGTGTCCTTCAGGTCATCGCTGTCCATCGATTTATCATAGTTCAGAACCTTCCACTGCTGGTTCACGGCCTGCCAGCGGTGGAAGATGCGAAACACAGAAGGTCCCTCGTGGACAATTAGTGCTGTGGAGATCAGAGCACCAGTTAGACAATGTCACAGTCGGGCTGCAGTCTTGAGATACACTACATCCCAGAACACTGGTAGACACACTGTGGTAAAGCGTATTAGCTTTGGCAGTAACAGAACAAAACAACTCATCTTTAAAGTACTGCGCCACAAACCAGACATCTTTATTTCTTAGAAAAAGCAGGGACTGCATTTGGATTTAGGTTAAAAAAAATAAATAATGCATCCGTTCTGCAGCCTTGTTCGATAGCAGCTTATCTCAGTTCAAAATTGCTTATTGATTCATGTTCACTGAACTCAGCATCTGGAAAATTGAAATCCATCTGTAGCAAAGTTGTTTGGACCCTAATATTTTACTGCATGTTTTCCATTTTAAAGGCATGTAAAGGGAAATTCAGCATGTATGGATCAGTCCACATTTAGCACTTATAACCATGTTTTTTTAACACTACAATATAGTTTGCATCATGGAACATTACATGCAAAGTCCTTTTTTAGTGTTCAAGGTATTTGTTAACAACTTAAACATGATAATTTTATATAAATAATTCTAGTAACAAAATAATACATATTTTAAATAAAATATATCTAAATAGGAGGTATTGTAATAATTAAAAACACTGTGCACTCAAACTCACTTGAATGCTTTTAAATCTTCTTGTAACGGCATTAAATGCATTTTAATGGCATTACTTGCTTAAGTGCCGCTTATAAAAAGGAGAAAGTAGGAGATTATTAAGTGTTACCACTACATATTGATCTTCAAGGAGCCTGCTAGTTGCTCGCCAACTACTTTATTACAGCAGTAATGTAATATTGCTGTTTAACAAGCCAACGACTACAGTTGCAGCAGCTGGAGTTTACTTATAAAATCCTGCCAGCTTTCCTTGACTCTGCTCCTCTCCCTCTCTAACTTTGTGGATAAGTGAAAGTCAGGTGTTTGCTTTTTAACATCCACCAGGTGACAAGTTAATCTCTGTAAAGTGCACCGTTAATGACTCCACAGTCAATCCTCCACAGCACCAAACCGGAGACAATCAATCACCTCTTCCTTACACCCTGCTGTCTACTGCAGTGGCACTTAGAGTCTCCTTAATGCGAGATGCCATCACACAGTTGTCCTAAACATGTGGGCCTCTGAGCGCCACAGGAGGACAGCAGGCTTAAATGCTATACATTTCAATCTGGACGCGCACGCACAAATGCAGGGAACTGTTAGAAATCCTTTGGTGCACCTATCTTTTTTTTAAAATATATATATATATATATATAAAAGAAGAACAAAATCCCTCTTGTGTTATGACAGCACATAATGGTCTTTAACGTTTGGCTGAATTTGGCTCTGTAGCTTTTTATTATAGTCTGAAATCTATTTTAATGTATGCAGTGAAAGCCACTTTAGCTGAATTTTGAACAGTCAGCGTTCATGTTTAATTTATGATATGAGCTTTGGTGCAGCATCTCAGCCTTGTGAATATAGAAACAGAGATAAAGACAACAACAAATAATCGTAGAGATTGACCAAACAATGCAATCAAATATTGATATGAAGCAGCTGACTTTGTGGTATGGATTAATTGCACTGAAACTGCCCATGGCATTTACAGTTATTTGTAGGCAGCTGTTAGGTATAATTACCCACTCTCCTGAGCACTTTTGACATTTACTTTTGCCTGTTGAATGCTCATGAATTAATGTGACCAGAGTGAAAAACACTCAATATAATTTTCAGTAGTAAAATGCTCAAACCCCATTCAAAGAAGACGTAGAAATATTACATTCAGTTTGAAAAGTGATAAATCGCAACTGCTTAGCGCCTCACCGATGCAGACGACATCCATGAAGCCGTACATGCCGTAGCAGATCTGGAAAAGCAGATCTTGACGCTGCCAGCGGGCTGACGGGCTAAAAGACGACCACACCAGCCAAGAGATGCTGGCCATCAGGAAGAGGGAGCCCAAGATAGCTGCTGCTATCTGCACCTTCTCTATCACTGTCAGAGAGATAGCCTGCCACTGCAAGAAGCAGAAGTAGAAGGATTAGCAGTAGAGCTTAGAAGAAAATTGAGAAGCTAATCATAAACCAATTAATGTAAACATTCAGATTATAAGTTAATCAGGCTGAACTCAACAAAAAGATGAAGTCACACATCGCTCTCACCCTCAAAAACAGAAATCTGTGGCCTCTCATAACCCCATCAAATCACAGAAAAAGAAACTGCTTCTGCAATCCTTCTGTTCTAAACATCAGAGGGTAAAGGCCTGTTTAATTCAGATGCTTTCATTTTTTTCCACCCTGAATTTCTCAGTTTAGATTCTCCTTCTTTGGGTTGCTCTCTTTAGAGGTAGCCACAGCGGATCATCTGTCTCCATCACACCCTATCCCTAGCATCTTCTTCTGTCACACCAGTCCCCCCTGCATGTCCTCCCTCTTTTCCTCCTGCTTGGCAGCTCCATATTTGACATCCTTTGTCCACCCAAAACATCCTCTGAACATGACTGCCTTCCTTCCTCATTTCTCCCTCCCCAACCTTCCTGCAACAATGACACAGTTTCCACCGGCACCCTGCTGTTCAACAGCACCGGTGGCGGTCGTTAACCTGGATCTCGACCAATCTTTTTGATGATCTTCATGTCTGATTTGGCAAAGATGCCCTTTTTGATGCAACCCTCCCCAACCCTTTATCTGGCCTTGGGACTGGTACTAGAAATATACTGGCTGGTCATCAGAGACAAGCTGGAGCTGCGGTTAATGCGTGTTTTCTTAATAAAACAAAACAAAACAACCCCCCCTCCCCCAATATAACAACAAGTAACTCCATATAAGTGGTGTCATTCTCCTAATTACATAACAAAGGTTCTATGATTTGAGATTTTGCATTGTTCAGTTAGACTGCCATTATCACCAAAAAACAAACAACTTGGTCATAATTTCTGAGCTGTAAATACACAGTGATATTTCTGAATTGGTGAACTTAACACCCACAGCTCACCTGTAGGGGGTTCTTGGTGCTGATGGCAATGACCTGATATTTGTAGTAGCAGAGTTCACAGGCCCAGGAGCCTCTCTCACTGATCCATTTGATGAGGCAGGGCTGGTGAGTGCAGCGCACTGACCCACAGCACCGGCATGGGCTCAGGAGCTCCCCCTGCAGGAAACAGGCAGAATAAGTTAGTCCCTGCTAACCAGGACAAGAGCTTCTCATAATTCAGCCAAAGTAAATGCATAAATGTTCTGCTCTGGTTTGAATATAACTCGATTTAATTGGCTGGTTAACATTGTTTAGATGACCATTTTATGGCCTTATACTACCTTCGTTGAGTACACTCTAAGAAGTGATTTATGATTCAGAAAAAATACCTTGCTACAGGAGTCACTGGCCAGCTGACGGACCCTTTCTCTCCATCTTATTTATCTCTTGACGTAACCCCTTTACATACAATATAAGGTGCGTTACACTGTGTTTATTTTTCTTGCACTTCTTTGTGTTGGCTTATTGATTTTCTGAGCGCTCTTTGTGCACTGCTAGGCACACACAAACACACACGCAGAGCACTTTGCATGCCTGTTACACCAGAACAACAGATCAGGTGTGAAATGAAAGCTTTGCCTTACACCTAGTTGACAGGCAAAATGCTTGATTACTAGTACCGCTGAAAGTGGAGGATTAGTCACCGAAGCACCTGTGAAAGAGCAAACCCTGAAAAAGCTGCAGCATACAGCACAAAGGGAGCAGACAAACCACAGCTCTTGACATCAGTAGAGCTGCTATAGACATTAACTATTTCATACTTACAGAAATGCAAAAGAAGCTCAAAATACTCGTTCTGGTTGACCTACATTTCTCTACAATTCACACAACAGTTTAGAGCTAGATCCAGTATCTGGTCTAGTTATCAGAGGATGGTTTCTTGACATCCTGTCCATCATAAAGTGACATTTTTGAAGGCACTGTTAGTCACTGAGGTTGTTAAAGGGCATTTCAAATCCCTTCTGTCAGCACGATGACAGCCACATACTGTATGATTAATGTGACCGGACAGCCGAATAAATGTTTGTGTTGCGGGTTTATTAAAGTCTAGGTGGCACTGAACTATATCTTAAAGAGGTGGCTCATATGTCCTTTTTTAAAAATGACCTTCACTTTAGCACCTTAAAGCAGCTGAAGTAAAGGTCTGCCTTCGCTCCCTGAACGGCTGCTCGGTGGTCAGACGTGTGAATCACATGAAAACACCACTGGTGTCAGGTGAGGGAGCAGAGATCAAGCTGCCTTATTTTTAGCCTTTTCCATCATGTTTTCAATCCAGCTGGATGTGACAAGATTTCAGAAAACCAAAGCATTTAGCTTTTCCTTTCTTCCCCTCTCTCTGTCGTATAGAAGGCTCGTAAATACTTAAAATGCAGCGAAACCATGAAGTTCACTAAATTTGACACCTCTCAGGGTTTTTTTTTTTTAAATTTGTACCAAGATGTTCTCAGCTATATTCTTCACCAGACATTCCTCTTAAGCCGTATTTAGCCTGAGGAACAGATGAGTTTTCTAATCTCTCACCCCAGGCTCTGAGCTCATTAAAATATATTACTAATCTTGTCATATTGGATATTGATGATGACCCATAAGATGTAGGCATGCCACCTTTTTAAGGTTCTGACCTGCACTTAAGAAACTTGGCTCCATAAAATCCATAGCAAGACCTTCTTGTACAGATATTTTAATCTTAATGAGAATGAACAAAGAACCTGTAGTGAATGAACAAAAAGAAATTAGCTGGCCGTCTGCTGAAAGAAATCCCCAACACCCCTCCCCTTCCTTCCTCTCTGAACTGAGCCACTGCATTCCTAAGGTATTTTTAATTCAGTATTTTCTCTCCATGTCTACCCTGAGTGCAAAAATTGTACGAAGCAGTGAACAGAGTAAAAAATGCAGCAAGTTTCCAAATTATTTCTCCACGTTGTTATTTAGCTGACACCTCTGACAGACGGAGCAGCACCCTGGTTGAAGAAAAGAGAGGAAAAAGCAGGGAGTTAGGGGAGAAAAGGCCCATCTACAGATGGCCAGGGTGGGAGTGTATTGGCAGGAGGACCAGAACACTTCTGTCGTGTCCAGAGGGACTCGGGCCACTCACTGTGACTGGCCTGATGGCAGCCAAGAGCCGAAACCTAGATCACTCCAATACAACCGAGGCTGGAGGGAGCGCAAGAGAGACCAATAACAAACGTGGCACCAAAGCCCACGCATGGAGAAAGTGATAACTAAATGTCCTTTTGTTGATCAAACAGCAATAATCAGTGAAAAAAAGCCCAACACAATGGAGCAACATATTAAAAAGATATGGCTGTGTTATTTCACATCTCTGTGCTGCATTTTCCCAAAACATCTCCCAACAAGTAATTTTCTCCTTAGAAAATTGGATTCCCTCGCAATGTATATAATGGCATAAAAATAAATTAGAGGTGGCTATTCACATTTTCTTAAGGGTCTCGAATCAATGCAAGTGAACTCCATTAACTCTAAGCAAGGAAAAGCTGCGCTATGATAATCTGGCTCGCACAGAAGCAGAATAAAGGGGGATTTGTACAATGATGCCCAATAACAATCAGTCTGCAGGCGTTTCTTCTTTAAGAACCTGCAAAACTGCCGGGAAAATTTTTCATCTATAAACGTAACCATATTAAACCAATTACAAGGAAAATAAGAGCAATAAGTGAAAAATGAGGCAGAAGGCCAATAATATTTAAGTTTATTTAGTTATGATGACTGATCGTAAAATATATGCAGAGGGATGTTCCACTGAGTGCTGATTTTATGGGAACCATCGGACCTACAGTGGCAGTTAATGACTCTTTAAAAGGTAATTGAATAAAAAGAGAAACTAGGGTTTCTAATTTATGTTCATGAATTTACAGCCTCTGAAAACAGACTTTAGCAATGCCAAAAAAATAAATGAATAAATAAAATCTAACATTTTGGCAGCTTGTTTATATCCCATTTCCAACGAACAGACAAGCAACATATGATGGAACAGAGCAAACTTCAGCACTGTGGGGTCATACAGAAAGAATAATGCTAACGTGACCCCTGGAGGCTTCTTGTTGTGCCTCAGACAAACACACTCTGCAAGTGCATTATCTGTGCTCAGGAGAAAAAGGAAACACACATTTCTACCCAAGCAACAGGCACCCGCACAGTTTCAACATCCAACTGACACAAAGACAACAGTAGGAGGATTGCCTCAAAGGGCACTTCGCTAACCCTCGTACGTGGAAAATATTCCACAATTTTTCCTTTGCATTACTTAAAAAAAACAATAAACTTCTTTTTTGAAGTATGTGCATAACATGAATGTGTCCTGGGAAAATCTATGACCCGAAAACTGCACATTCTTTGAGTGACGAGGTCGAGATTAAGTCTGAAAGCAGGAGCCTGAATAAAGCAAGCTACCGAGAGCGCTCTGTAAAGCTTCTCAGTGACCTTTAGCTAAAAGGAACCAATAGTGGGCTGAAATACAGTATGTATGTCTCAAGTTAGCTGTTTAGAAAAAAAGAAGAAGAAAAAGATGAATAACCCGAGGTGCAGAGGTGAAAGACATGAATTCATGCAGTTTCATCTGATATTGGCTTCGTTTTTCATTATATTGTTCGCAGTATGTGTCTTACAGAGTGGATTTTATTTTCCAGTCAATTCTGATAAAATAAATCATAGGCTGATATATAAATTTATATGTCAGCTGAAAGAGTTATTGGTTCTTCCTTACCAAACTGGCCATAAAATTCAAGAGAGGAAAAACAACTCTACAAAACAGTCCACAGTCTGTAAATTGTGCTATCAAGACTATGTGTTCAGTGTTTCTTGTTTCTGCAGAGAGGAGGTAATATCAGAGAGATTTTTCTTAAAAAGCATTGTCATTGAAATCCACATTTTTGGAAAATCCCTATAGAACTCCCTGAATTTAAAAGGAAAATGTGAAATCCTTAAAACCAGAAGCACTTCTGGTTGTGAATCTCACCTCAAGGAAAACGGCACTTATAACTCTGACAGGTATCCGATTACATGGACTTATTACATTGTTTGGTGTCATATTAAATCACAGTGCAATCATTTTTCAATGGCTGCCTCTCCTAGCCACTCAAGACCCTTTTCTAGTGGGATGCTTGAGGAAAGCGATGTCTTTCACTCCCTTCTTTACTCTGTCTCGCCTATCTCAGCCTTGGGGATGGAAGTGTTTTGGAGGTGGGTTGTCAGATCAGATACTGGCTGCTTTGGTCTATGTGACATCCTGGAGGCTAAGGAAGAATAGAGGATAACTAATGTCCCCACTGCCTGTATCACAGAGCGATACACAGAAAGTCCACTCAGCCCTCTTTTTTTAAATGGAGCCTCATTCTCCTTGTACCCATTTACACCTCAGTAGATCCATATCTGGACTTTACCCAAGCCAACAACTCAGACAACAAGAAAAGGAAAGCTGGCAAAAGATAAAAATAATGATAAGACAGCATGAAATCAAGTGCTATTGACTTGCTGCAATGTCTCAAGGAAGCATTAATGAGATGTGTTGGAGGAGGCCATGGGAAATACTGCAAATTTTCAAGGCAGTGCTTTGTATGCAGTGCAGCATGTGCTGACTATCCATGGAGTTTGGGGAGAAAAAAGAAAAAAAAAACAAAACAAGGATGAAGCCTTGTCTTCCAATCTCATAACTAGACCCCATGTCAGTAATAATTACAAAGTCTGAGCTCAGAGGTGGAATGATGCACAAAATTGCTCTTGGAGTAATTAGTTGATGAAATACAGAAAGATCATAGGCTATACACTGTGCAATGACCATGAAATGATGCAGTAAATCTTCCGCTTAAAGGAAAAGCAACTGTGAGTGCAGACTGTCGGATAAAAAAATAATGTTCTACACCTTGGTTATCTTGCTTCTTGATTATTTTTTTTTTATAACCTCTCTACCTCCACTACCAACAGGCGAGGTGTGACATATTTGTCAACGTGCCCTCAAAAGCTCTGTCAAACAGTGTAACTAATGTGCCTGCAAATTGCTAAGTGTCTGCCTCTCTGATATAATTTAATGTTATTTCTTTGTGGCCATCTTTTCACATTTTCCTCTTCAGATTGATGTACTGTGACATTATCATCAATATGGCCCCAAAGGCGGAGGCAAGCGGTGTGATTAACTTGAAGGCTCTCTTCCATCTGCTTTGTGCACGTTATTATTATGTTGCCGTTTCCAGGTGGTGTCCGTGAGAGGCAGACTGAGAGGTATTTTTTATTTATTTTTTATTTTCCATGCATATAATGCCTCGATGTGAATTCAGTGTTTGGCTATAATGAGTTGTTACGGCATCCCTGCATATCCTCCACACTTGTCAGCCACTGGGACAAGGTCTTTCATTATCCTCCCACTGCTAGCTTTAGCTGTCTTTTCAAGCCATGCAATGGGATGAGTGCAAGATGCAGTGGAGCCCTATGCTCAGAGAGCTCTCTAGCCCTGCAGCTGCCAGTATTGGGGTCGTTTCTTAAATAATTTTGAAAGTAAGATTACACTATTCTCGATTTTCCACACAAAAAAGCACCTAAGTGTCATGTAATTATAATTAATAGCATTAAACCTTAAATATTGGCACAATCATGCGAGGTCTCTTTTATACTCTTTACCACAAAGTTGGCAATAAAAACAGCCCAAGAACACTTTTCAGGAAAACCTTGTAGCTAGAACAAGGCTCAATTGTGCTGCACCAGCCAAACTGCAACTGATGAGTTACTGTAATGCGACTCATGCTGAGTTGTAGACCACCAACACTGCTGGCTGCCCTAACAAGACACTACTAGTGTTTTTCTTCTTCACTGTATAAATAAAACCTGAGCGGTGCACCCTCATCTAATGAAAAGTCTGCAAAATGTGCAACATTTCCAACACCTTATCTGGCCACTCGGTGAAAGGACTTGTTGCTACAGTTAACCTATGCTCCTCGGAGAGCAGCAGCACCAGATTGCATTGTGTTACAAACCCCAGGAGAGCAGGTGTGGGTGGGTTATTATTATAAATTGATGGATGAGGCTGACATTGCATGGCATTAATCTAATTTAAATATGCAGGTGGACATTTTTTCTTCACTTACATGCTCTGGTCCCTGGAAGCAGATCCTGCACACAGGCGTCCTGAAGCCACTTTCCGTGTAGCTTGTGAGAGAGAACCTCTCCTCCAGTTTGCCCTTTGAGCAGTCATCGGAGGAGCTGCTGCAGCCGCGCAGGGCCGCCGACAGCTCTGCAGCATCGACCCAGCCCGCCACCGGCCGCTCTGCACCCGGTGGCTCGGTGGCTCCCGCAGAAGGCTGGGCAGTTCGGTCCCCGGGGTGCTGGTGGCTCCGCGTTAACGTGTTGTTGTTCTCGGGGACGGTGACGCTTGTTTCATGGCTTTCCGAAGCCTGGCCGCTCATGGGGGTCAGCGGAGGAAGCGGTGTCGGCGGCGCCGGTGGCCCGAGCAGGAGCACCCTCAGGTCACCAAGCAGGACGCAACAGCGGCTCTTCAGCATGCCCTGTCTGCGCAGCATCAGGCTGTCTCCGGCCAGAAACTCACAGCACCATCCAAAGGTGCTGGAAGAAAACAGTATGTACTCTATGCGTCCCCGTCATAAGCAAACACTTCTTCATATGTGGTGGGATGGGATAGTGGGGGCTGAGGTGCGTCTTCCAGCGCTTGTTTGGTTTCAAAGCAGCCTTTTTAGATTTTTTCTCTTCTTTTTAAATCCACTTTATTTAGGTTGGGTGCTTTTTATTGTCTTCCCACGAGGGTGTGGATATAAAATGCAAAAAAATCCCTCCTATGCAAACAAGTGTCTGAAGCCATTAGCCTAAGTTCAATGAATGAAACGGCTATTAGAGGAAAGTCAAATATGAGACTGATAGGAATATGCATTCAAGTAATAAGCCCGCTCACTCAGTGTCCACTGTCATTTCATGGCCTTAATAGTCTGCCTGCTCTCTACAACATAAACTATCTCGACGGGCTTCTCCCTCCGGATTCGCGACGTGTGCAGAGACCAAGATTTAAATCTGCCTTTGGTTCAAAGAACTGAGATACAGAACAAAATGTCAGCGCTCAATCTTAAAATTAAAAATTAAGAATAAAATCCAGCCACAACAACGAAAGCCACGCTTTAAAACCGGTGGAGCTGTCGACGTCCTGTAAGCTTTTCACACCACGTTAAGTCGATCGATGGCGTGCCATGTTAGGGAAGCGAAAAAATCTGTCTTACCTGGCGAGCTACACCGATTTCTACACGACTCACAGTTTCGGGATTTTTTCCCCCCATAGATTTTCAGCCAGACTGCAGGTCGCTGGCAAGTCTCGGTGAGGTTTACATCCCTAATTATCGAATTTCCAAGCAAGCGGGAGGGTTTAAATCCGTCCGTTTAAATCCAACGCGATGGTCGGACTGTCCTGCTCCGGGTGAAAGCATCCGTAGACCCGGATTCTCCTGTGATCATTGGCTGCTGAACTGGTGCTGCAGCTTCAGCACCATGATTCCTGGGACAGCTCCCAGACGCCACACGTCACCACCGCACAGTGATGCAAGCAGCCAACTCATTACTACAACTGTGGACGGAGACAAATATGCTTCATTATTTGTTTCAGGGATACAAGGAGACGTTAAGTTAAAGGTGACACCGGTGTTTGTTTTATCTTATTTTAAGGGGGTAGGTGAAAAGAGGCGAAACTAAAGTTGTGGATTCCCTTTAATTATTAAAGAATCCAGTTATCACACAGCACAAATTTAGCAGAAATATCACACAGCACAAATAATTTAGCAGAAATTATTAGTAATATCTCAGGTAAATGGTGTAGTTGTGTGGCATGGATAATAAATAGGGTGAAAGAGGATAAAATATTGCAAATCATCAAGTATGAACAAGGAAAAGGGGGAGGTGCAGGGTTAGATGACAAATTTAAAAATGCGTCTGATTTTAAGCAGTATAGTAATAAAAAGATGCATAAAACAAATATTCAAACCAAGTTGTGAAAGACAAATTATACTGAGAATCTTAAGAAATAGTAGCACAACTGTCTTAATCTGTTTTCTTTAAAAAAAAAAAAATCAATTATTCATTTGGTTCCCAAGTGGAAGAAAGAAAAAAACAATCCATCAACCACTTCCATCACAAATCCCAGAGCACACGATGATTTATTAATATTTGTAATAATTAAACAAAATAATATACAGACGTTATTCAGAGTGAGCAAAAGACTTTTCTGGTAGTTCCACATTAAAGATGACACATTCTAACTACACTATACTACTGGGTCGTTTCTTTTTCTTCTTCTTTAAGCTGCTCCCTTTAGGGAGATCAGCTGATCGTCTGCTTACATCTCACCCTATCAATAGGGTGAGATGTAAGCGGTGGGAGATAGGGCCTATCCCATCTTCCTCTGTCACACAAACCCTCTGCGTGTCCTCCTACACTACATCCATGATTCTCTGCTGTGCTCTTCCTCTTCTCCTCCTGTCTGGCATCTTTTTCTAATATATCAACTTTCCCTACCCTGCACATGTCCAAGCCATCTCAACATTTTCTCCCTCTAACTTTGCCTTCAAACCGCTCGACCTGACCTGTCCCTCTGATAAACTCACTTCTAATTCTGTCTATCTTGATCACTCCCAATGAAAATTTAACATCTTCAGCTCCGACACGTCTTTTTGGCACTGGCACCACATCTAAGCCATTCATCAGTCTTGCTTCTCCTTCCTCATCACTTCAGTGCATACCTCCACCTCTCCAGGCTCTCCTTTTCCTCACTCCTACCACACACCTCACCACTATCTCACTGTTAGATGTCCTGCACCACCGTCACATACCCAGAAGAATAAAAAGTATTTTATTCTACTGGGTAGTAATTTAAATCTAAGAAAAAGCAGTCACTAACTACCAACAGATGCAGCAGAATAAAAAGTATAATACGTTCAGCTGTAATGCGGTGGAGTAGAAATAGCATCAGAAATACTCAAAGTATTTCAAAGTTGCTACTTCAGAAAATTGCCTTGGTTAATTTTTTTTGACGAAAGAGAACAACTCCAGGGAAGCTGGGTAGAAAAGACAAAGGGTGAGCAATTATCCGGCTTGTCAGGGCAGCTGTGCAGCTTGATTGAACAATTGAAATGAACGCACCTGTGACTGGACTCTGTCAGCCAACTGAAATGTGTTTTTTAAGGGGGGTTGTCAGAATTTGTATGACTGTGGTCAGGCTGGTGGCCATGGGGTGAGCATTTAATGGATTGCCGACAGTAAACTGACACATTAAACTGGCACCTCTCACTCCTGCTGCTTTTCTATTCTGGCAGATAATAACCAGTGATTGCTCTTACATCGCATCTCAGGTGCAAAGTAGTGCCTGATTAAAGTGCTGTTGAAAATAAGCCAACCGTCATTTTGGACTTTTTGAGAAAAACAGCAGACACAAACTAAGATTATATAACAGCAGAGGTGGAGTAAGTATTTAGGCCTTTTCTTAAAAGTCCCACTTTACTTGGAAAAAAAATGTTTGTATGTTTGATCCTCTCTGGGAACAATTCAGTTTCACACCTCTTGAAAGGCTTCCCCTGAGCTCGACACCTCCAGGCAGGATTTGTGGCATCACATCTGGTTTGGGAGTCAGTTTTTGTCTTACAGATAGCTAAGAGCTGACTTTCACTGATGGAGGAGATATCCCTTAGTTAATGGTTAAACTTTTGAGACAAACTTTAAAGCGCTGATCAAACATAGCTAAGGAAGAAGAGGCTGACATTATCTTCAAAAGACATGAAGTTAAATAAGAAATTTCTCCAGCACTTGAAATAAAACTTTTTTTTCTCTCTTTTTTTTTTTTAACAGTTTCAAACATAACCATGAAGAAAAAGAGCCAGAAACAAAACTTTGTGGAGCGTGCATGGCCAGTGCTTTGTGACACCCCCTCTGACAAGTACCATATGCTTGTAAATGCAGCTCGTAGTCAGCTAAGAGGCTTTTAGTTCATGTGTGGGTTTTTTTCCACCCATTCTTCCCTCAAAATTCTTCGAGCTCTGTAGATTTTAGGGCTGTCTTGCATGAACTACACCTCTGAGGTGAATTTTTTGATGGTGTTTCAGCTGGAGGACTGTGATGGCCCTTTTGAAGCACTCCATTGTAGAATTTTAGATGTGTTTGGGGTTATTATCCTGTTGCAGGAGTTATCCTCTTTTCATCTTCAGCTGTTTTTTGTTTTTTTTGAACAGACAGTATGATGTGTTGGCTTGCTGAATTTGCTGCTATTTACTGGGATCCATTCTACCTTTTACCAGGAAATGTTATAGCTACAAAATTCTGGTGCTGAATTTTGTTGGGAGAACTCAGAATTTTTTTTCTGATGGTTTTTCTGGGAAAAAACTCACATTTGTACACATGTATCTGTATACCTGTGACCCAGCACTTGAGACTCAGACAAAGCTTCTTTAAATCTTTAAAGTGGACTTATTATGCTCTTTACAATATTTTGTCACGCAGATTCTGTGCAGTGCCATATATAAAATATAGGCAACGTTACTAAATGAAACCCTTTTTGGTTTGTTAGATGTAACCAATCAGAAGAAAAAATGCCTTAAAGGAAGATGATGAACTGATGGACGCTGGTGCATGCTGAACCACGCTTGGAATAAAACAAATGGGTAATTCTATGTCAAATTACTGTTGTGCTTCTACTTGATTTGCCTAAAAATGTTATAACATATACAATGATTGCTAATATATCAAAATACTCCATCAGGCACTTCCAGCATGTTCTTTCATATTGAGGTATTTTCTGAACATGAATAGGGGAGACCGGGGATAGTTGTAACATTTTTGACATTTCTGTCTGTAAATTGGAGCTCTTTTAAGGTAGTGGATTGAAAATGTAATGCAAAGTATTTACATGTCTCGGCTATTAAATAGTGCAGCTATTTTCTCTGCAGCACAATTACCCATTGCATGGTATGGTCTCAAACACAAAGAGTGAAATGTTACAATTAACCCCATAGTCTGGGTTAGTTGTAACATATCCTGGGGTGAAATGTAACACAATGAAATAAGGGTACTAACAAAACATTAACATGTAATCTTTGTTTATTCAACACATGAATGCACTTAGAGCCATTTATGTAGCTATGTGTGTGTGTGACAGAATGCAGAAATCTAGCTTTTGAACATATGCCAACCCCCCAAAAAAGACAAATTATGGAATTTTCTGCAACTGAATATTTCATTAATTTTGGTTGGTCTTCCTTGAGTTTGGCCTCATTGGCTCAGTGGGCATTATAACCTACAACTCTTGCACCAATTTTGAACATAACAATGAAGCTGAAAAAATGTAGTTGTTCACCAGCATCGCAATTCCATTACTTTTTTTCATGGCTTACCTTGGTGTGGTTTGCAAAGTGCTTCAGAAAGATGAGGAAATCTGTTTCTTGCACCCATCCTGATTTATTTCCACTACCAGTACTTCCTACTGGTCCATCTCTTACACAGTGGTCTGCATAATGTATGTGTGGGAACACAAACAGTGGAGGAATTGTGTTGCCAATGGCATTAACCGCATATACAAAAGCGACCAGTGAACCTCACTCTGCTGATGTCTTTGCCCCAACTTGTTTAATATGAGTTAAAGTAATAGTGTGGTAAGTTGTAACAGCTGCATTATTGTTACAACTAACCCAGACTGTTGCTGTTACAACTGACCCAGACTCCTATAGCCATGAACTAGCTAACATTACAGCCAATGGCTAAAACATTAGCACTAAAGACCTACACAGAATATATCCCCATAGACATACAAATAACATAATTTAAGTTTGATGAGTTTAAAGTGAGTGCAAAGCAGATAATGCTATTAGAAATTGAAATAAAATAGAAAAACTTACTTTTTGGCATACAAATTACTTTTTTTCGTGTTAAATTGTCTGTGTTTGACAAAATGTGCTGATTTTTCACATGTGATAGCAGAACTGAGTTGGGCATGCACAGGATGAGTCACATCATTTGAAACTCAGCCCTGATTGGAGAAATTGGAAGTGTTACAACTGACCCACGTTACAACTATCCCCGGTCTCCCCTACACCAAAAGCGATTAAAGATCAAAGCCTGAAAATTTGACTGGTCATTCTCTGCATAAAATCGAATCAGGATCTGTAATTTGGGACACGACACACACACATCAAAAAATGTCTGAATACTGGCTGATTAAATAAAACCATTTTGTGTGCACAGACATTGCCAAAAGACTCTAATAATTCAAGTACAAGTACCAATGCAATTTTGTACATAAATATGGCAAAACAATTAAGAGTAATGGGAAAAAGGATTTAGGAGTTCACTTCATGTGAGTAGTCTTGCAAGGCAAGGTTTCCTTGTCTACTTGGCGTGATTGGTAGTCCAACACCAGACCCTAAACCATTGAACCTGACTGCCACAACGAATGCTGCAATTATTTTGATGTCCATGAAAATGCTACATTGTTGTGTTTTAATGCCCCTTGGTATATTTTAAATTGACCTGTCTTGAAATCTAAGTAGAGTAAGTCTCAAAAATGAAACATTTTCTTTTTTCCTCATTCTTAACTCTCCCTGTCTCTCCTCTGTCAGTGTGTGTGAATGAGTTAACCCTGACTTTGTGTTTCAGGGGTAGGATTCCTCCTGGGGTCTTTGCCCTCTGGGCTCATGCACCTTCTTCCTCGCCTGTTCATCATCATCTGTTATTTAAAGCTGAAGAAATGCTCCGGTCGATTCCCGATTGTTACATGAAATGTTCTAGTGTGGTTCATCTCCTGATGCTTTGTTCACATGTTCTGCTGTTCTTGAACTCAATAATCCCTCTTCTGTCGAGAATCCATAGTTTTAAAAATTTGGAGATGTTTGTGGAGAATATTCTGTGGAAAAGAAATATGTGGGCTTACTTGACCCTGGAACACCTTGGAAAATAATCAAAGTCTGAATAGATGTGACCTCACCATTGACATTAAACCTGTTTAACTTATTTATCCACCATACTGCATTTAAGTCCTTCTAATGTCCTTGGTTATAACACAATGTGTGGAGAAACAAAAAAAAGAAGCCAGAAAGTGAGTGGATGGGCATTTTTAAAATAAATATGTAGAAATGTAGTTGATATATGAAGGTAAGATTGTGAATGACTGCTCCTTCACTGGCTGGAGAAGAAATCATTTTATACGTCTAAACTTTCGACCATAAAATGTTTAGGCAAATTAGAGATGGTCCAGCAGAAAATGATAAAGTCAAACTATAGAAATACTGATCTAAAGTCAGCATAACAGCATAACGCCCCCCCCCCCCCCCCCTCCAAACCTCTCCATTTTCTCTTTAACTAGATGTCTTACGTAAGAAGTATTAACAAAATGTGCTTCCTAGAGCAGAAAAATACTGACATCAACTGATAATTAGAGACAAATGTAAATGTTTTACGTAAACTTCGGTAGCAATAGTGTCACCTTCATAGTGGAGAATCACAAATTGCAAAATAAATAAATAAATATTTTCCTGTTTTTTTAAGCTAACATATTCGCGGTTTTTATCAGTACAAAATGATTTTTTTTAAAGCCGTGGTAAATGGCAATAAAAACGTCCCTGTAGTCGTTGTAGTTTCTCTAATAACGTCAAGGGTAGATTATTTTTGCCTTCACTACCTGCACGTGCCGGCTTGTTTTCCTACGTCACTTCCTGCGCGCCAGATCCTGAACCAAGAAGTCGTAAACTAGCGTTAAAAGTTTCTGCTAACGATATTCTTGCAGACTTCGCTGTTTTTAGATTGCATTTTGGGGTCATCGGCTTCAGACGGCTTAAAGTTCAAGTATCTGTAATGCTACTGTGGTTGTTCCGATAATATTATGTTGCTAAGTTTGACTGTTAGCAGCCAGATTAGGGTCGCTAGCTGCTACCATTAGCAACAGAAGCAGCAGTGCAGATAACGTTAAACAAAACGAAGTTAGTAGCTCTAAAAGGCAACATGGATCTACACAGATCACCTTTTTGCAGACGCAGGGTGTCTTAGATTGTAGCCGATGTCTGCTAGATAGCTCTAGCTGTCAACATGTCTAATCAGCTGACTGCAGAGCAACAGCGAATGATTGAGGAGAACAGGCGGAAGGCTTTAGAAAGACGAGCCCAAAGACTTGGACAGGCTAAC
Organism: Neolamprologus brichardi; assembly: GCF_056152115.1. Taxonomy (NCBI): domain Eukaryota; kingdom Metazoa; phylum Chordata; class Actinopteri; order Cichliformes; family Cichlidae; genus Neolamprologus; species Neolamprologus brichardi. The sequence goes on along the minus strand of NC_142119.1, from coordinate 26,936,784 downwards.
AGCACCAATGTTAAGCCCTCAGTAGGCTCCAAAAGTACTTCAGTGCAAACACAGCTCCCCAAACAGAGTCCGGATCCTGTTGCCTCAGTTCAGCACAGAGAAACCTCAGTCTCGGGACCAAAATGCTTCCCCCCTCCCTTAAAAAGGGAACCACAGAGCCAAAGTCAGCAGCAGCTGCCTGGCACTGGCAGCCACTTCAACCAAAGCACTGTGTGTAATTCTGCATCTTCAAACCAGGCGAGGTTTATGCTTAAATGTGCAGTCATTTACTGTCGGTGGGGATCGTTTTATAATGCTTCGTATTATATTTCTCTGCAGACTCTTACTAACTCAATTCCTCTGGTAAGTCAACATTTGAGGAGCTCCGTCTTGTCTCCTGAAGGAAGCATCCCCGTGGGGCCAGTTCAGGGCAAACATCAACTCTCATCCAGCAGCTCCGGAGGTGCAGTTGGCTCATTTTACAAGCAGTCCAGTAAACCTGCTCAGAGTCAAGTGGCACAGCTTTCCTCTAACCCCACCTCTACAAATGTCATACCTGCAAAAAAGCCTGCCATCTCTGTAAGGGGAAGATGTGTACCTCACACAGAAGACCGTTTCAGGGTAGAAGTGAGCTACCATGCAGGGCTTATTGCTGTTTTCAAGTCCATCCCCTCAAAAAACTATGGTAAGTGTTTGAGATGCCTACTGTGCTGTTTTGCAGCTGATATGTTACTCAGTGAATTGTGCAAAGCAATTTTAAAAAATATTTTGTATTATATACTGATTTTGCTGGCCTTTGAAATTAAAAATGCAATTTCTGCCTTAGATCCTGCCACCAAGATGTGGAACTTTAGTCTGGAAGACTACCGACAGCTAAGTACGGAAGTATTCACAGGATCTTCCATATTCAGGAGCTCAACTCATGCATGCTGCTGTTTTTAAACAAACTCTGTCTCAAATCATTACTTTTTTTCTTGACCCCGTATTGCAGTGGAGGAAGCAGCTGCCATTCCTTCGGTGTCTTTGAGACCTTTGGAGGGAATGGAAGCGGTGGACGTGGCGGAGGCCACCAGCCGAGCTCGGGACAGCACGGCCCTGGCAGCGCTGCTCAAGTTATGTAATGGCTGGCAGAAGCCCGGAGCCACTTTGCAGGGCCAGTGCATTCTGGTGTCCCAGACAAAGTTTGAGGTGGACATTGGCTACCATGTTGATGTCATTGCAGCGTTCAAGCAAATGCCAACAAAGAACTACGGTAACGGTGGCTTTATTTGATTATGTTTGTTTTTTTTGACTGTCTCTTTGCTTTTATGGTTTCTGATCTCAGATTTTTTTTGTCTGTGGCAGACATGAAAACAAGAAAGTGGAATTTTTCACTCGAGGACTATAAGAGACTCAGTGAGTAACGACACTGGCTTTATTTAGCAGGTCTACCAATGTCCCTGTTACATTTGCCATCTTGTCTTACCGCGCTGTGTTCCATACCCAGTGGATCTCCTCAGTGGGATAGCAGCAGTGGAGGTGGAGCCTCTTCCCAGGGCAATAATCCAGGCTTTCTCTGCCAGGTTTGATGGGACTGAAGCCAGGATTTTAAACGTCCCTGAGGCAGACCTCTCTAGCATCGACCCCTCTCTCACCCGAAGCCTCATGCCCTTCCAGAGTGAGGGAGTCAAGTAGGTCTCTTTGGGTAGTCATTAGTGCTCTTTTTAAGCAGTGTAGCCAATAATAACAATAAATAGTTATTTATTTGTAATTTCTTCTATGTGTGCACATTAAAAGCCACTGTTTGTGAGACATTCCAGTAATGACCTTTTATCTTAAATATTTCCTTCTGTCTCTGCAGCTTTGCAGTGTCTAAACAGGGCCGCCTCCTCCTGGCTGATGACATGGGCCTGGGAAAGACTATTCAGGCCATCTGTATAGCAGCTTATTACAAAAAGGAGTGGCCTTTGTTGGTGGTGACTCCGTCCTCTGTACGATTCACCTGGGCTGAGGTAAAAACTGTGCCTAAAGAAAAATAAGCTCATTACTTAAGAGGTGCTAGAGTTCATCGCTTTGTTTCCATTTAACAGCGTCACGCGCCGTCTTAAGGATATCCTTCTACTGTCCTTTGACTCAAACTCTGTTCGCCACATTATAATCCTGGTTTCTACTTAACTCTCTCTGCATTTGAAGAATGTTAATGTGGTTCCCTGTGGACTTCTTGGTCTTTGTTAGGTGCTTTATCTTAGCAGCGAAGATGGCAGCCTTGAATTTAATGCTTCCATTTCTTTGTCTCATGGGTGCGTTTGATAATTAGAACTGTGAAGCACTGATTTATGGTGGAGGTGTTAATACATGGTGTATTTATTTGACTCCTTTCCTTTGACTGTTTTATCCTGAAATCTAATATTTAAATGCACTGTTAATTAGTTCTTTTCAAGTTAAATGATTACTTGTTTCATCTTGAACTTTTCAAAATGGAGAAAAACATCAGTTATTTGTTACCAGATCCACAGGAAACATATTCACATGGCTTGCTTTTTATCTACTTAAAAATAAAACTGATTTTTCTGTTATGTAGGACAAAGAAAAGTAGACTGGCAAATTGTAATCTTAGGTACAGTGCTGTGCAAAAGTCTTGAGTCACCCCTCATTGACAGTCTTTGATGTAATTTTTAAAATGGTCAGTAGTTCTTCAGGCTTTCTGAAGGTCTTGCCAAGTTTTTCTTTGGGTATCAACTGCTTCATTTTCAACCCAGTCCTTGTACCTGACCAGAGGATTTCTTTTTTGTGACGCTACACAACACTGGGGTGAAACATTGTTGTCTCTACAAAGACTGTAATTTGTATTTTTAGACACTTTGTTACCATATTCACAAAAAAATCATAATTTATTCCAATTTCTTTAGTTCAGTCTGCAAGAATTGCAATGTTAATACAATTTGACAAAGGGGAAAAAATAGTACTGTTGGACCAACAAGGTGGTTCAAAGAGCTATTAGCCTCAAAATAATAGAAGAAACTGGAGAAAAAAGAAATCTCAGGCCTAAAAAACTATCTATAGCAGATGAACAGCAACTGACGCAGAACGTGAGCATGATCCATATTAATGAAGGGAAGCAGGCCAAAAAGGGAACACTGAAAACCAGTGGCAACTGGTCTGCTAGCCAAAAAATCCAAAAGGTTGACTTTGAAATATTAACATCTCTTTGTCCCTTTGTTTCTTTTACAGTTTCAGTACTTTCTAGTGTCAGTGACCATCCGTGTCTTATGTTCTGTAGCATCTATTTTTTTGTTTAACTTGCAGCAGCAGTGCATTTTCAAAACCAATTTCACTCACTTTCACAGCCACCCCCCACCCCAAAATAGGACAAAACGCAGTCCTCTTATCAGAAGTTGAAATCACAGTCACCGGATGTCATCCCATTAAAGGACACTTCCTCTGTCTGCCCTGGGTCTTATCTGCACTGTTAGTCTTGTGCTTTGGGCCAAATGTACAGCACAGCACCGGAGCTATAATTTAATGAGTTTAAACCGGGCTGACAAGCGAATGGCAAGAGAGTAAGCGAATTGTCAGTGGGCAGTTTTTCTAAACTGCATGATTGATTGTTTTTCAATGGGAGCACTCTTGCAGTGGTTACCATGAATTATTACTGGTGGAAAAACATAAATTAGCTGTTATTCACAAAGTAATGTTGGCTATAAATTTAAGAAACTGGTGGGATCCCAGTGCTAGTTAGACCAATCCTGATGCTTTGAGAGTGTTTTTTCAGTCTGTCTCTCTCACACGAACCTTTATCTTTGCCTGCAGGCCTTCAGACGCTGGCTTCCCTCCTTGACTCCTGACAGCATCAACGTAGTGGTGAAGGCCAAAGACGGTCTGCGGTCTGGTTTGATCAACATCATCAGCTATGACCTGCTGAGCAGGATGGACAAACAGCAGCCCGGAAATCCCTTCAATGTTCTCATCATGGTGAGCTTATTATTTAAACATGGCTGTTTTCAGTTCACATTCATGTTCAGGTTAAGGTTCCTCGCTGACGTGTTGTTCTGTGTAGGATGAGTCTCACTTTCTGAAAAACATGAAGACTGCTCGTTGTAAAGCAGCATTGCCTCTGCTGAAGGTACTTTTTTTTTTTCTCTCTCTCTCACTTTTATTTAATGTTTTACTGGGATTAATAATTTTGTTAGATACACCATAAGGATTGTTTGTTTTTTCCTCCTTCCTTTGCATGGGTCACAAATTAGATTTGTTATTAGATTATATTTGAACGATTTCCCTCATAATTCATTAAAATTCAGGTAAGGCCCAGATTTCAGTAAATCTGTGTGTCAGATAGCCCATAGGCTGGCTGAACAATTGATTTAATTTTGAAGGCAAACAGATCTGGGATTCTGCCATCAGACAAATATCTGTTTCTCTGCAATTTACAATTTAAGCGAACTCCACAGTCCATGCGACTATTAATATCATGGTTATTTTTCCACCAAGATTAAAAACATGTAATCAAATCAAAATATATAATTTGCTCCCATGGACTAGACTGAGTAAACAGTTCTTTGTGATCAGAGTTGTCCGTCTTTCCATCCTCAGGTAGCGAAGAGAGTGATTCTCCTGTCGGGGACCCCCGCCATGTCCAGACCGGCTGAGCTGTACACTCAGATTTTGGCCGTCAGACCGACACTCTTTCCACGCTTCCATGAGTTTGGGATCCGCTATTGTGATGCCAGACAGGTAGTCTGTTAACTATAAAGAATTTCTGCTACACTAATTGATGTTTAGTGCTGTTTACTCGTATGTGGCTGTGACTCCAGGACACATGAGACTATTAGAAGACTAGCCAGCAGATATATCTGTGCCTCGCCTACTTTGTAAAGTGTCCAGTTCTTGATCGGAGATATCTAGCATTTGCAAAATGGGTTAAATAATTCATAGGACTGCTGACAAGTACACAACAGGTTTATGAGGTTACAGTTAGTGCATGCTGTAAAACCAGTGTAAGCTTATGACTGGTGTATTGGTGTTTAAACACATGTTTGACTTTTATTAAAGCAAAATTTTGTAAAAGAAAGAAAAAAATCTTAACGTTTACATTCAACTCTTTCTAAGTATAACATTTGAACTTTTACATGCCACATTTTATTTTCCACCAGTCATTCCCACTATCACCTGTTCTTTTATTTTTTTGCCCTTCACTGCACCTACAGATGACTTGGGGCTGGGACTACACGGGCTCTTCTAATCTTGGAGAGCTGAAGCTGTTGTTAGAGGAGTGTCTGATGCTGCGCCGTCTCAAGTCTGAGGTCCTTTCCCAGCTTCCCGCTAAACAGCGCAAGGTGGTCACGGTGACCATCGATGGGATCAACACCCGCACGAAAGCTGCTCTGTCAGCTGCAGCCAAGCAGTTGGCCAAAGGACATCGCAATGTAAGTCACAGGTGTTGAAACCTTTGAAACCCAGGAAGGTAATAGAATTTGAATACTGTGTTTTCTAATCATTTCTACATAATCAGGAAATCGTAGAACTGATGGATATACTTTCAATGGACACTTTATTGAGTGTACCTTTTCAACTTCTCATCTAATTAGCCAATCACATGGCAGCAGCTCAATACATTTGTAGTCATGGTCAAGATGAGCTGGCCTGGTCTTAGTATTCCCAAAACTCCTGATTTTCCCGCACATCCATCTCTACAGTTTTCGAAGGATGGTCTGAGAATGAGAAAGTGATTATTTATTATTAAGTGAGTGGCAGTTTTCTGAAAATGCCTTGTTGATGTCAGAGGTCAGTGGGGAATGACCAGACTGGGTAGGAAGTCACTCATATAACCACTCCTTATTATAACTAGTAACAACATGTTTAACCAAGGTGTGCAGAAGAGCATCTCTGAACATACAACACGTTGAAGCAGATAGGCTACAGCAGCACTGGGCTAAAGTTCACAGGTGCAGCAAAATAGGACAACAGAAGGGTCATAATTTGGTGTAAACAGCATGAAAACGTGGATCCATCCTACTTTGAATCATTGGTTCAGGCTGCTGGTGGTGCAATAGTGTCAGGGATATTTTCTTGGAACCCTTTTGGTTCCTTAGTACCAACTGAGCGTCCTTTAAAAACCAGCTGAGTATTGTTGCTGACCATGTAATTTATGGTTGTACAGCCAAAAAATCCGCATCAATATGGACCAAAAACCTCTGAGGAATGTTTCCAGCTCTTTGTTGAATGTGCCACAAAGAGTGAAGACAAAAGCAGGTCCAAATCAAAGTGCCTGAGTGTATATTTCAGTAGTTATAAAATATCACAATATCTGCAAAAGTAGGATTTGTTTTATGTCTTTACTTGTATCGCTTGTACGCTCCCAAAATACAAAATTCATAACAAAGACTGTGACTAAAAAGACAAATCTGTTAAGAAGAGGCTGAGGAAGCTTTTTGTTAGCCCAAGGTAATCAGATGTGTTGGCTCAGTCCTCGAGCCTCAAGCGCACACAAATGCTTTTAAACGACCCAGAATTCTCCGGTCCAACCTCATTGGAGTGTTTATACTCCCCGATGGGAGTGAGTCGCTGAGCTTGATTGTGCATAATCACAGTACTCCTCCGAGTAATGGCAGTCTTATCAAATCATCAAACAGAATCTCCTGTCAGTTCTTATCTTGTGATGTTCCTTATCTCTTTTTCAGAAAATGGAAGAGAAGGAAGCCCTCCTCGTCTTTTATAACCACACAGCCGAAGCCAAGCTACAAGCCATTATGTAAGTACAGACCCTCTAATGGTGGGGATCAGTGAGTCGAATCAGCTTATATTTGATGAGCGCTGAGATTAAAATGTAAAATGAAAGAGAATCTTTTGTCAGAGCATTATGATTGCACCGCACTGGAGATAACCAAGACTTCAGATAAAGACTGAATATTTCAATGTTTCTTTGAAATGGTTCAGCTCTGCAGTATGTTGTTCTGTCCCTCTCAGGGAGTACATCATAGACATGCTGGAGTGTGGGAGGGAGAAGTTTCTGGTGTTTGCCCATCATAAATTAATCCTGGATCATATCACGACCGAGCTGGGGAAAAAAGTAAGGAAGACACATACTGATGATACCCCACACAAAGGGCTAGTAGTGGAAAGTGATGCAGCTGTGACGTAGAAGAATGAAGTTTAACTTTTTTGTTTGTTTGTTTTAAACCGGTTACTCAGATGAGATCTTTTGTGGGAGTAAACGTCAAACAGGTCAAGTCCTTCAGTAGCTGTGGAGAACAAGTGTGGGCGGCTCTGAGCACATTTGAGCTTTAGCACTACTACTATGACTTATTGTTCTTTCAAGTTTAATAAGGATGGGATTATTTAATTAATTTGGTGATTTATCTTGGTCTGCTGCAATAAGTCATTATTTTTAAGCGATTGTTTTCAGAAAATAACAAAGGTTTACTTCCTCCTCAGAATGTCGGTTTTATCCGTATTGATGGGAGCACTCCGTCAGCGGAGCGACAGCAACTGTGCGATAGGTTTCAGTACTCAGCCAAGACCTGTGTGGCGGTACTGTCCATCACTGCAGCTAATATGGGCCTAACCCTGCACTCTGCAGACCTGGTGATCTTCGCTGAGCTTTTCTGGAACCCCGGGGTGAGACATGGAAAGCTGTCCCTGCAAAACACTCCGCTGTCACTGAAATGACACTGTCAGTAACACCATTCTTTAATATTTTGGAATCCCGCTGTTTAAAAAGCTCCGGTTTGCTTCTCAGCTCACACATCAAATATAGAACAAGAAGTGTTCTAGTGCTACCGAGCTGAATCCGAAAATTAGAGGGCTACTGTATTAATACTGGTTGTCAGCATTTAACTTTTAAATAGGGAAAGGAAATTGAAAATATAAGATATGAAAGCACTTTTGTTATGAATAGATAAATTAGTTACCGAGAAGAAAAAATAAATAATAATCTGCTCTTTACAAGACAGTAAATGTGTTAATTTAATCTCTAAAGCGGAGTAATTTTAATATGGGAGTCTGTGGGGATTGACTCACGTTTTAAGCTAGCTCAAGTGGCCTTTAGAGGAACTGCGCTTTCATGAACACCACAGTTTTTCTGGTAACAGAGAACACAAAGTTACATTATGACATTAGATTATATGTTATAACCCAGCCATAGTGTGTGTTTTAGTAATCATCCATGTGTTTAGGTTATTTTTCCCTGGTAGCCTTCGAAACATTATGTCGCTCTGTTTCTTATACCCACAATGTGATAAATTCCCCCAAAACCTGAAAGGAGACATTTCCCAGAAACACACATCTTATGCAGGTTGGATTTTTTTTTTTTTTTAAATAAGGAGTCAAATGCAGAAAAAATGTGACTCATTATAAGCACATATTCAGCCACAGTTTCAGTTCCAGGTGGAAACTAGTGCTTTAATTTCAGCTGTCGGCAGATAAATTAAAAGCTTAAATAATGATTTTTCATTGATTTTTCTTCTCGAGGAGTCTTTGGCCTTTTGGGGTCACTGCAGCTAAATGAAAAGCCAGAATCATTTTCTAAAGCTGTGAAACTCCTTTGCTCTTTTTTGCTATAAAGGAAAAAGCTTTTTTTCCTCCACTGCAGGTTCTCATTCAGGCAGAGGATAGAGTTCATCGTATTGGACAAACCAGCAGTGTGAACATTCACTACCTGGTTGCCAAGGGAACTGCTGATGATCACCTATGGTATGTGTCAATCAGGAGGAAGTACTGTATGACCCAACTACAGGCATTTATGTGGCTATTCAAACTGTTTCCTGCAACATTCATTAGTCTTGGTCTGTAACAGCAGGGGGAGAAGGAGGGGTTAATGTGGGCAGACTGGTGTGCATATTGTGACAAACAGTGAGTGAAGGGCTGGACTGATATTTCTTTATGTATCATTCCAGGCCCATGATCCAGGAAAAAATGAATGTCCTGGAGCAAGTGGGTCTTTCCGAGGCAAACCTCTCGGAAACTGCAGAAAACACCAGCTTCCACGCCAAGGTAAACTGTATATTTGTACATAAATTAATAATGTATAGTGCTGTTAAGAGTTTTTATATATAGATTTATGTTTTAAAACACGCTGATTATTTCTGTTTGTCTAGGATCCTGCCCAGAGGAGCATCATGGAGATGTTCCAGAGATCATTCTCTGCGGATGACGACATGGATGAGGCCATCTTATTGGAGGCCGCAAATGACTGGGAGGACACTCCGCCTGAAACCACGTCTGCTCAGCACCACGGCACCAGTACGGACAAGCAGTGGAGCTACAAAGACCGATGATTGACCAATTTTATTGCCATAATTTTTTGGGTTTGCCCATGGAGCAAAGCCTAGTCCTACATCTCAGCTACATCATGCCTGCATTGAGTTGAAAGTTATTTTAATGGGTGAAAACTACAATAAATCTTTTTGTTTTGCTAATACAGGAAAATGTGAAGATTTTTTTTCTACCATCCTTTTGACATCCTTTAAGTTGCATGGCGGCCAGATTACATGTTTAAACTCCTTCAAGATACTTCAGATTAACTTGGATTAAAATATAGTCATTTATAGCTTTTAAATTTATAGACTGTATGTAAAAGAAGGATGTTACCACCTGTGATGTAACTGTTAGTTTATGAATTTTTGATTTGAAGCCAGAAATGACCAAATTTACATGAATGTGGCGTGCTAAATTATCAGCAAATGATGATCTTTTTTTTTTTTTTAGCAAGATAAGCCATAAACTAATACACAGTACAGACAATTCCAAATACAATAACACAACCAAAGTTTAACTTTAAAACTCAAAACTAAGATGGGCAAGAAGTCCAGTTCATTGACTCAGATTAGATTAGAGCAGCATCTATAAACTATTTAGAGCTAAGTAGGAGACTGATAAAAATATTTGTTTCACTCACCAAAACTGAGCAAAGCCTTTGTGGATCTTTTAATTTTACCACATACTAAGCCGTCTTATGAGTCACATATTTCCACTAGAGACGCTCCATTAGGCACCTTCACTATAAACTGGAAGCAGCATATGTTGGCCTGTCTGTTAGTAAAAGTAGCCATGCCCCTAATTTTAAGCTTTAACAGTCCCTAAATGGGTGAGTTTAACCTTAGTTTCTCACTGCCCTTGTGCATTTACTATGAACAGGGACATTAGTTCTTTATTCATTTTCTTAACAGATCATCCCACTCAGGGTTGTGGGTGGGCTGAAGCCTATCCAGGTTGTCATATGGTGAGTGGAGGTGTACACCCAGGACAGGCCACCAGACACCAATTTTTCATACCAGGATGAAAGCATGTTATTTAATTGGCTGAAATCAGCAATTTTAACATGAGAGGCTATGGGGATTGATTTACTTTTGGAGCCACTCTTAAGAGGGAGGACAAGCCTCAAAAGGAACTGCAGTTTTTTTTCCTTTTCCATGTTGCCTTCATTTTTCAGTCCTGGAGGTTGCCAGGTGGTTGAATTCTGAAATCCTTTTTCAAATGATCTGAAAGGAATACCTAATACTAACAATTATGTAGCTTTTTAGAGCTGTTAGATATTTTCTTTATTCATGCACCTCATTAAGGTAGCTTCAGTGTGTAATTTATGTCCCATTGCTAAAGCAATATCCCGCAATAATTACGGTAAAAGGAAAAAACTTGAGCCTAATTGCTCTGTTATGGTCCCCTGTACTCACCCCTTGCATAAACAGGAGTAACACTCTTTATACTACCTTCATATTGTTAATATTATCACAGCACTGTGGTAGTAAATTACAGGAGACAACCTAAGGTACTGATAGTGGCACAGTGTACTCACTAAAGGATTCTGTGAACACTGAAATTGTCAGTCGCTTTTTGGTGATTGTACTATCCTGGTTTTAGTCACGTAGCCCGCGGCTGCTGATGTGAGCTGAGAGAGCCATCAAACTGTCGACGGCGGTATTAAGCGAACACGACTCCACGTCTACAGTGTTTCTTGAATGTGCCGTCTTGATACGCCACCTACAAAAGGTGTAAAAAGTCTGATATATATTTGTCGTGTTTATTTCATGATTCATAGAATGACAGGCGCTCTGTTGTTCCCACGATTTTACACATTAAGCTTATAATAGAAGAGAAAACACAAGGTGTGATGATTCAGTTTGAGAGCTCTGGATCGATGCTTCCTCCTGTTTGTAGGTCATCTGCAAAATAAAGAGGGATGCTGAAGATAACTCTTCTAAATATCACTGCTAAGTAATAACAGCTTTGCTGAACAACACTGTTGCAATGTTCATAATTTATCAAACATGGGCTGCACACAGATTCAAGATTCTGTCCCCTGATCCTAATTATGCATTCAAAAAAACATGGCAACAGAAAAAAGATACAGCACACTGGAGGTGCAATTTTCCTCCGCAGGTATGAGATGGTATGACTCAATCATGATTTACTTCATTCCCTACACACAGAGAGGCTGTAGCGCCAGTTTGCATCGCAATTCCAGCAGCTGTTTGTGACATTATGGAGATGAGTGGCATTAGTTTTCTCTCAGTCAGGAGAGACACCTCTTCTTGTGCAACTAATCTTGATTGTCATTGTAAAGAGATGTATCTACTCAGTGTTCGAAGTAAACAGTAATTGTGGTGTCCCAATTTCAGTCTCTCTATAGCTACAGTGTTGCCTAACAGACAGAAAAATGTCCATTAATAAAGTCAGTAGACATACAGATACCAATACCTCATCCCTGTCTTTGTAAAGTGATGAAAATACTCTATGGCTTTCTCATCAATGCGAAAGCAGCTTAAATTCGGCAAAAGTGCAGACTCTAAAGGGTCAAGTCCCTGAATTGGGATACCCTTCTTTTTATGTGCATACTCTGCTACTGGAGATTTCTTCAGTTGAAGATTGTATAATTTCTGTGTTTTTCTCTGCAGCCTTTACTTCCTCTTTAGCTAAAGATGAACAAAAAAAACATTTATTTCATTATGATAAGAAAAATTTAGTTAACACCAAAAAAATCGATGTAAAAAATCAGCTGAAAATTGTTATTTAGAGGAAACCAGATGGTGTGACAGATGGTAAAGACTTTCACACTCATTATATGGTCACCTGAAATGGGATCGTCACTGGTGAGCTCCGCATCTGTGCTGATGTCACCGAAGATAAAACGGATCTTTTCCTCCGCGTGCTGCTCGTTGGAAGAACCATGAACTGAGTTATGGAGGATGTCAGCAGCAAAGCGAGCCCTCAGAGACTCTGGGGACGCTTCCTTTGCCTTGTTCGGGTCTGTGGGACCCATCATGGCCCTCCACTCCTCCACCGCATTTTCCTTAGTGAGGACAAGCATCATACAGGGCCCCCTGAAACAAACATTTGTGGGATATTTACACGCTGTAATGAAAATGCCACAGTGAGTGAAAGGATTGTCTTACTGTAAAGCTATCTTGTTTGGCAATATGATTCCAAACTTGCAAAGACAGAGGAATGCATCTGGTTTTTGGAAAGTTTGGATAACCAAATATACGAGGCCAGCTTTTCAGTCTGTCCTCGTATGCTGCCTTTGATATAACCTTTAAATATAATAACAAACATGACAAAATACTATTTTAATACTGAAATTACACACAAAATAATGCAGTTAAATTGTCTAGGGCAGCAATGGGAGACTTCCTATTGTTACAACAAGCACCATTTGACTGTAAGGATGAATATGGTGCACTGCAGGTAAAAAACGATGTGCAGGTGTCTCTGTTAAAACTGGGCCAGAACAGGTATCTAGGTTAAATGATGCTACTTCTTTAGGCTTTAAATAACTATATTTTAAAATGTAGCTAGGACTACTTTACACTGAAATGTGGCCGGCAAGATTATATCGTAAAAATGTGTATCAGTTAATAGCTGTTACTGACGCTCTGGAGCTCTATAAAAGCTATTCAATGAGGAGCTCTAGATTCATGTGATAGCCATCCTTATGGCATATATTAATACGATTAATCCATAATTAAGGCTAAAATTGAGCTAATATTGAGGCACTGAAGACATTTTTTCAGGCTGCTGTGACCAGCTGCACTCAACTCTCTCATTTTGTCCAAAAAGTTGTGTAACAGCCAAGTGAAGGAGCTAATCGGAGCGGAAGATAGTTCTAAAATCTCGATGTGCGATGTGGGACAAAGAATGAAACTGAGATGCACTTCGCAGCCACTCGCCTGAGGCTGCCTTGATTCTTAGCTGCTAAGATTACTGTTAAAAGTGCCATTAGAAATTGGAGTGGCAGCAGGAATTAGGGCGGGTATGCTGTAGTCACTTTGCACTGCTCTGGTGGCTGTATTCGAGAGCAGACTAACCAACACATAAACTCCACCAGCTGGTTAAAGAAAGGCTTCTCTCTGTGCTCTTTGTAAAACTCCTCAGCCATCTCCCTTGACAGCACGGTCTCCTTTAGCCTTGTTACAGAGAAACCTCGGCCACGAATCTCCTCCAAAATAGCCTCTGTCAGAATGAGGAACAAAAATATATGAAAAATATGTCAAAACAAAAGTAATGTCAAGCATTTCTGTGTCATTACAAATGAACATAAAAAGACCTCTGTGTTCCTCCATTGCATCTGGCTTGATCACTGCCAGAGTCTGTTGTTTAGGGAAGAAGAAGCTGATCTCTTGCTCTGCCTCTTCGTGGCTTCCACTGCCGTGGAGCTGGTTGATAGGCTTATTTTCCACTGCAAACTGGGCCCTTAGACTGAGTACGAGGGAAACAAAGAAGAAAATTACAAGTGTGATTGTACTGTCTGGCACCATCCACGTCTAAAAGAAAGTATTGATGGTTTCCAGAAATTATTTTCAAAGGAAAGGATGTAATTTAATGAGTAATTTTTGTGTAATTTAACTGTAATTTTCTTCACTTCTGTTCAGACTGCCTTGTTTGATTCCACTCCAGTTAGAAACCACAGAAACATATGGTGCATTGCAGACAGAGAAAGACAACAGACAATATTTAATTGTGTCAAAGCACTACTGTTTGAAAATAAATACAGATAGTTCATGCGTCTGCAAAAGAAAATGTTCATCCTTTAACAATGTCTTGGAGCAGATATATATGGGTCAGGGAATGGACAATTTATCTAAGCTTATATAAACTCAAGATCTTTGTCACTGAGGCTACCACAATCCCAAAACAGATTTAGCTTTGCTAAAGTAGCATAAAGACACTGTAATGTCTGTATGGAGCCAAAGAGAGAAGCGCATAAGCCACAGGTCTTCACAGACTGGACGGGTTCACCGTACCAAACATGCAGTTGAAATGTCGGTAGTGCATCCATCAAAGTACAGATGTATATGAATGTTAGATAGGAAGCACTTAGGCATAAATAAGTGTTTGTATGGATGCTTGAATGAGGCATGTTGTATAAAGCGCTTTGAGTGCTCCAGTAGAGTAGAAAAGCACTATGTAAGAACCAGTCAATTTACTCATTTATATAATTCCTCATTCAAACACAAACTACTCAGCAAAAAAACAGAAAACACTACTCAGATCCAAAGTATACTCATCCTGCTCTCTTCCCTCTTTAGAGTCACTTCTTTTCTTTGACTTTTAAAACATAATTTAAAATGTTGCTTTTCCAATTATCTACTCTATAAAAATATAAAGAAAAAAAGTTGTTTTTAGTTAGTTAGTCATAGTGGATGTCATCAAGTTGTATACACATTTTGCACAAATTAAAGCAAAGTCAGAAAGTACGAGTGATATATTTCCCAGTATGCCCCTCTACCATCAACTTTTCAGAAAAATTGTTTATTTATAATCAGTGGAGTGTAAAATGACTGACTACATATTTGCAGAGCTAAAATTCTATTCCATCCATCTATCTGTTTTCTTCTGCTTATCCAGGGCCAAGTCACAGGAGCAGCAGCCTAGGCAGAGAAGATCAAAACACCAAGGCTTTCCCAGGCCAGCCGAGAGATATAATCTCTTCAGTGTGTCCTGAGTCTGCCTCGGGGCCTGCACCCGGTGGGAAATGCCTGAAACACCTCACCCAAGAGTGTGAGTGTGATCAGGGTCCAAAAACATACTTACATTTAATAACTGGTCATGGTTGTGAGGTGGATGAAAGTGTATGAGAGAAAATGTGTTTAGATCTCTGTAAATGTGTGGTTAGATTTGGCTTGCAGTCTGGAGGGCTTTAAGTGGACAGCAGGACTAGAAAGTGCTTTATAAATGCCCGTCCCTTTCCATTTTCAATGACTACAATGGAATCAGACAGAATCAGACTCAAAGACACCCAGGGAGTCCCTGCACCCAACTTTAAGAACCACTTATCTAGCTGATTTTGTGTTGTTTGGCTCTTTCTGAAATTTTTCTTGACAAGGATAAAAAGAGAGGTGAAAAGAGTGCCGAGTTCTCTCTAACAAGCTGTTAGAATCTGTGACAGACAGTAGATTAGCTTTTTAAACTTCACTGCTTTTCTACTGGTAGTTTTCCTCACTGTGGTGCACATTACTCACCAGTCTGGACTCTCCTCTTTGGCTTTATTGATGTCAGAAGGACCGAGGATGGTTTTCCAATGACTTACAGCCCCTTTTCTGGCAAGAGCCAAAGCCAGCACCGGCCCACTGTAAAAATACACATGTTGTATAATCATCTGGAGTATAAAAACAAAACAAAACAAGAAAATCTCTGGATTAATTATACAGTTTGTTGAAAGTTACCTGGTCATGGTTTGGAGCAGTGCAGGGAAGTAGTCCTCCTCAACACGTTGACCGTAAAACTGTCTGACCTGCTCCTCTGACAGCATCACCTCTTTTTGAAGTGCTATTATAAAGCCAAACTTGTGGATGTGATCTAAAATCTCTTCTGCAAAATCAGGGATATGAAATAAAAAAGAAAACATAGCAGTCTACCTAAAATAAGCATGTGCATTTTCACTGCATTGTACAGTGTCATTCAACACCTTTGGTGAAGGAGTCAAGGAGCAGTCTCGCTGTTAATATGAGCTGTTATTGAAGGTGTATCTGTGCTTGCCCACGTGTGTACTTGTGCATTTGGCATGAGCCCCACCTCTGTTCTCCCTGGCAACGTCGGGGCGGATGAGAGCCAGTGTCCTCTCCACATGCTCTTCCTCCCCATCCTGCTCCATTACTGAGGCCGTCCGAAAGTTGGGGAAGAAGAAGGCGAGCTCCCTGCTGGCCTGGTCGCTGTCCTCACTACCGTGCACTGCGTTGAACAGTGTCTCTGTGCCGTATTGTGCCC
Source organism: Neolamprologus brichardi (assembly GCF_056152115.1). Classification (NCBI taxonomy): domain Eukaryota; kingdom Metazoa; phylum Chordata; class Actinopteri; order Cichliformes; family Cichlidae; genus Neolamprologus; species Neolamprologus brichardi. The sequence goes on along the minus strand of NC_142119.1, from coordinate 26,920,626 downwards.
GCAAGCTGCAGGAAGCCAGGGGGGAGAAAGGAGAGGAGACCAGATGGTTGCTCGGCTGGTGCTCAACCAGAGAGAAGCATAATGTTTGGGTGTGTCTGATGGAGCAGGCGACAATGTGCTTTTTGTTCCTTTTTCCAGACTCCAGATTGTTTCGCACTGTTGCAATCAGCAGTGCAGAGATAAATGTCGATGCTGCAAACAAATGTTGTACTTCCCAGAAATGATAATTTACTTAATGACACTGCATCATATGCATAATTTCCAGTAACTAACCTTTCTGGATTTTCTCTCTTGGCTTCTTCTATGTCTGCTGGGCCAATAAACTCACGCCATGCCGGTACAACTGCTGCAGATCCCTCTACCTGAGAGAGTACTAGAATATGGAAGGGACCACTGGACATAAACTGCACCAAATCCTCAAAGCACGCCTACAAACCACCAACACATACAAAGAGCAGCCGAGACACAGACACATATGTTAATGCACTGAATACAAAACCTGCAAAAACAAATACATATACAACTCATGCCCATTTATTATTTTCTCAGCAGTAGTATTCCCCAGGCTTTTCTCACATATTTTAAATTTCTGTATCTATAACAATTTGGTCTCATCAAAAACAGCACCATAAGCAAAATAGAAAAAAAAGCTGCTTACACAGCAATTCTATTTTGAGCCCCGTGCTAAAATGCAGATGGATGTGTCATGTGTAGCAAAGTAACTGAATGATTTTTGCACTGGTCGTGACTGCTCTGCTACCGGTATGTTGACTCAGAATATTAATGGCCCTGGCTAACATCACAAACATTCACTGCATCATCATCAGTTTTCCTCACTTTGACTTGAATGTCAATCTATGCAATAAGCCTCTGTCTGTGAGAAGAATTGTCTTTTTGTTATTCTATACCATTCCCCTCTATTTCGCTATACCGCACCTCTGCTGCTTTGTGTTGGTAAAAATCTCGAGCTTCAGCCTCCGTTAGCGTGCGTTCCTCATGCGCCAGGATCTCAAAGCCAGCATCCTGAATCTATCCAGGAGAATATCAGCATCAACATAATGAATTAATATCAGCAGGAAAGCTTGAGACAATCTTTTCTTCTCCCAATGTGAGCAGTGATCTTCTTTATGTACCTTCATAATAATCTCATTTGCCTTGCCGTGAGCAACGGCGTCTGGTTTAATGATGGCAACTGTGTAGGATTTACTGGCAGGGACTGCAAGAGAAGAGAAGAGCTTGAGTGATGATCTGTAATTCTGACAGAATGCAAAATATTCCACAGAATCAACAGGAAACACCAATGATAAGTAACATCAGCGCTGAAAATACTGCCAATTATATTTTTCCACAGTACCAATTACACTTTCTTCATTTTCTAAATGCTGTGGCAACTCCTCCTCTTCTTTGTTCTCCTCATCTGTCAAACCATTGTCTTTCACCTAACAAAGACACAACAAAGGAAATAAAAATAATGAATCCCTAAACATGTCTGTCTTTACATATGTGTATGTATAAACTACAGCTATGGCTAATGGTGGCTTTAGTATTATTTAACATGGCTTTATAAGCTTTATTTTCCACCCAAGAGTCACATAAGATATAGAAAAAAAACAGTAAAGCATTAGGTTCTAACTGGGAAATGTTTGTTATTTTTGCTCCAAATGTCATTTAAATATAATCTTTACTTAGCAGGATACAATTTAATATATATTCAACTTCATTACACTGTTTTCAGGAAAACCAACTGCTCTCTGCAGTCCAGAAAGCAAACAGACTGCAAATTATTAGTAAATGCCAATTTCTCCCAGGGCCCTGTACAGGTTATTTTAACTCGCCAAGCAACTAATAAATTCTAATAAAAATAACCTACAAACAAATAAATGTAATACATTCAACTGGTAGCCTTTTAAACCATACTTATTGGAAATTGTTATGTGACAGTGCAAAGAGTGCAGGCTGTCTGTTTTCCACTGAGATGCAGCAAAAGACTAATTCATACACAACTATCAGTGTCAGGCTGACAGGATTCTGACATGAACTTGGTGGTTATTAGGCTGTATTTTTACTCTAAATGCCCAAAAGTAAATAAGAAACACCTAAAAAAAAAGTTTCTGATATATTTTCTGCTGCTTGACTTAAGTGGCTAAAAGCCATCATCCACAGAAGCAATTTTGAAATACTACTGTAGGAAAACGAAACGGGTAAATAATAAAATAAACACAGACTGATTTGATTTTAGTCACATTGCTTTCAGCACTGGTAACATACACGCTGGCTTACTGTCACGTTGTTATGGACTACTTTACTTAGAACAGAAAAATTTATTAATATTAATGCTTTAACAAACCGTGACAAGGCAGCATGTCTGCAGAGAAACACTCTATTGTCCTGGCAGAAATATGTGTGAATGCATGTGTATAATGAGCTCCTCACCACTTTCCGTTCAACACCTTGCTCCAGGACCAGCTTCTCTTTGGCTAGCTCCTCCACAATCATCCTCTGAAGCATGGGAGCATTTGCCCCACGCAGTACAGCCACCAGCTCCCCACCCTGTTCATTCAACACAAGCCTAGTAATAAGTTAACATTTTTTTTTTACATTTAATTTAGCATTTATAAAATGGTGAGATACAAAAAGGCTTTAGAGGCCTATGTAAGCGATCCACAAAAATATTTAAAAATTTTAAAAAGAGAGTCTAAGCAACAAGCTTAGAGACAAGTGTAATTTCGATCAGACAAATAAATATTTCAACAGAATATATTTAATTTACAGAATATTTTTTCACCGCAAGGGGGGCATGGCTCTAAAGCCATTTTCACACACAAACTACAGGCCTGAAATTTCAGCTGCATCTGAGATATTCAACTTTAACCAGCCAGATTGCAAGTACAAAGTCTATATGCTGGTCCCATGTGAGAACAGTCTAGGTACATTAATTATTCACTTAATATACATCAAGTGAGTGGTGTCATGTTTCCTGGCTGCGCTGACTAGGCACCACCCTCAATTAAACCAAGCACATTGCCAGTAGTGAGAATGTACCTGAAGATGGTTATGTGATGCAAACGATCACCCATAACAAGACTGAATGTTGGCAAGGGAATGCCTGCATATGCTCCTAATATGGAAAGGCCTGCATGGCTCTGGCAGTGTGGGTTTGGGCATTTTCCTGCTGAAAGAGATGCTGCTGGTGTACTGCTGCAAGAATGGGACAAGTAAAAGCTGGAGCACCTCATCTCGATACTGCCATCTAGTCAGATTTCCACCAAGAACAGTTGGATCAGACATGGTGCTCTCATGAACAAGACTGCAGCAACACATGCCAGCATCCAGCATGCCAATAGACTGGCCTTGGTCAGTCAGTCAGTTGCAGCATGGTGGGACACATGACAATATTGTACATACAAAGGGTTTTTTTGTGTTCTGTGATCACTTGGCTAACCATTACAGGCTACAGGTATCATAAACTGAAATAGACTGAAATAACTAGAGACAGAAGTTGTGTATAAAAAAAAACAGAAAAACACACAAACCTGTCTAGCACAGAATAATAGTATGCTAACACTCTGTGTTTACTAAGCCAATTTTGCGACATTAAAATCCTATATTCAGCCACTGTGATGACATCTGATATTTGATTTGTATACTTTTAATAAGGCATTTTTATTTGTTTTATATTGTTTATGTTCAAACTGAAATTGAGACACACACATATATATCACTTTGTTAATCAGCTTTTATTTAATTAAATAATTCATATAATTATTAACAATCATTTAATATTTGATTTATAGGTTTACTTCTCTTTGTTTTATTGCTTTTTTTATTTTTATTTTAAAGTTAGTTTTTTTTTTATCTTTATTGAAAGGTGTTTTGTCATATTATATTGGATACTATTTAACTATATACAATTCTAAACATTTAAGCTAATACATTTGAGATTATACTTAATTTAATAAAGAAATTTCGCAACCTTTGGGATAAGAAAAGTATACTGAATCTTATCTTAGTAATAAAACACACATTTTGTCGTTGAACTATACAGTCAACTATATAGCATATAGCCAACTAGCCACATTATTAGGCATATACGACCTTACTAGTACTTGGTTTGACCCCTTTTTGCCCTAAGATCTGCCTTTATTCTTCATGGCATACATTCAGTAACTTGCTGGAAACATTCCTTAGAGTTTTTTTGGCCATATTTACATGATAGCATCACACAGTTGCTGCAGATTTCGATTTGACTGCACTGCAAATCATTCATTCCACCACATTCCAAAGGTGCTCTATTGGATTCAGATCTGGTGACTGGAGGCCATTTGAGTACAGAAAACTCATTGTCATATTCAGGAAACCAATTTGAGATGACTGAGCTTTGCAACATGATGTGTTATCCTTCTGGAATCAACCATCAGAAGATGGATACACTGTGGTCATAAAAGGATTGACATCGTCAGCAACAATACTCTAGTATGCTGTGGCATTTAAACAGTTAGTAGTTGGCGCAAAGTGTGCCAAAATAATATCTCCCACACCATTATACCACCAGCAGAATAAACAGTTGGTACAAAGAATGAATGGATGCATGTTTTCATGTTGTTTATGCCTAATTCTGACCCTACCCTCACATCACCATCACCATTTTTCCAGTTTTCCATTGTGAGCGATGCCACATTCAAAGTCACTTAAATTAGATTTCTCCCCCATTTTGAAGCTCTATTTGAACTTCAGCATGTCATTCTGACCACGCCTACTTGCCTAAGTTGCTCCTGTGTTGAGCACATTGGGTTGGCTGATTACATAGTTGTGTTACTGAGCAGTTGAATAAGTATACCTAATAGAGTGGCCAGCGACACACACACACACACACACACACAGACACACACTCACCCCATAGAAGAGGAAGGTGGGTTCACATTTCCCTCGATACCTCTCCAAAACATCAATGCTGTCTGCTTCAGCCTGCACCAAAACACACACACACACACACACACACACAATTTCAAAGGTCCTTCTCTGAAAATTTTAAATTCTTCATATTTTTTATTGAATCTTCTTACTGTGGCAAAATGAAGCAAGTCATCACCCAGTTCATTCTTTATTTTTCGCAGGAGACTAACCACAGCACGACAGGGACCACACCATTGCTGATACACATCTACGACTGCAATGAGAGAGTCAGCAACTGATTGTGTGCGTGTGTGTGTACAAGACAGGAGGACAGAAAGGTGTGGTAGGTTGGTACAATTATCACACTGAGCACAGGGGGGCAGCAGAACACAGCAAATAAGTAACGACGATGCCAGCAGTCCTTCACATCACGCTGTAACATCTTTACAACAGTTCTCGTGGAGCGTTCATTTTTATTAGGACAACAGCTCTTTTACTGATGAAAGTCTTACCTGTTAAACCTTTGGTTGCAAGCATCTCTTCCCACTGCTCTTGGTTTGTGACGGAAGCCTGGATATGAAAAGACAAACTGTTATCCCCAGGGATGATAAAAGTAGCTTAAAAAAAAACACAAAATCACAAAAACACAACCTGCAGCGTTGCCTCCTTTTTCTTTCCTGCCATTTGACTCGTAGGTCAACTTAAACGATATATTTAAACTAAAAATATAAAACTACTGAGCGCAGAGTAATATGCTAAAAAGAAAAGGATAAAGTTTAATTAGCTAAAATGCTAACACGCCGAAATGGTGCTAGCGCTTGTTTGGCCCCTTGGTTGCTAAGCAACGCCGCCTTCCGCTTCCTGGAGTCATCCGAGGCTCAGACTGTTGTACTATCTTCAATAATTAATGCTAAGGCAGGCCGCATTTTCCTCCTGCCAGGTTAATGTATTACGGCAGTAAAAAGAAGGCATCTCTGATCGGAAGCACACAAACCTGTTTAACTTTTGGATCCAGTTTTTACATGGAGAACTGCAGAAAAACCTCTCTATCAGCGGACCCTGCGGGCTCATTAGGAAAAAAAATAAAAGCACAGGAGCTTAGCTACCGCTGTGTTACACGTAAGCACATAGCTTTTATTTATTCATGTGTATTATATTCTATATCAATAATTAATAATCTGTTTTCTTGTTGATTTGTTTACAAAGGTTCATACAAGATATAAAACGTCCTCTAAGGGGAATTCAGGGGTTCAATGTTATTACACTGAGTATAAAAAAATAGCAGAAAAGCTAAATCAAAGTGAAAAACACTGTGAGCTGCACAAACACTGTCTAAATCAATGACTATTTTATACAGTCTTCAGTTCTTTGTGCCGTTTTTTGTTTTGTTTTTTTAATTTGTCAAGCCACTTAACACTGACCTATGAATCATTCAAGCTTAAAAAGGAAACCTAGCTCAGGGGATAAACCAGTCTTGTGTCTACACATAACAGAGAACTAAGAACCAATTTTAAATGATATCTTTAGGCATTTCTTTTACCGACATCTTGTTGTTAAAAAAACACATTTGTTACAATTTCTTTAGTCTAATCTATAAATACTGGCAAAGATAAAACAGTTTTACAGGCATAAAATAGTATTTTTGCACCGAAGGTGATTACCTAAGCCAGAAACTTGACATATCTCAGCATGGTTTGTACGGTGTGTCTTTAAAGGAAAGTGGGTAAGTAGAGGAACAAAGAAGAAATGCCAGACATAAAACACTATCTACAGCAGATGAACAGTATACTCGTGTCCTTTAAAACTGGGAAAAGGTCCAGCAAATACCTGACACAGGACATGAGAGATCCATCTGAACCTTAAGTTGATCCATCTATTGTGTTTTTAAGGAACTGAAACAGGGAGAAAAGGCTGGGATATTTAGGCCAAATTACACAACAACTGGACTGAAAATTGGTGGCAAAAGGTCTAAAATCAAACATCGAAATTGGGAAATTTTTGGTTAAAATCACCAATAGTCTTTATGGAGAAAGAAAATATTAAGAAATAAGGGTGGTTAATGAGTTTTGCACAATACTGTACTTTGACCTCCTAGGACCTGGCGTCCACATATGTGGACATCACATTTTGGGATGTCTAGACCAAAATACTTAATTTTTCTCTACAAGGGCCTGATATCATTATACTGCTACTATTCTATCAAAATTTAAAATGAATGTCCTCATATGTTGATCTCATTTTTCTCAGAAACCAAAATTAGGTACAAAAAAGAAAAAAAAGAAAAGGTAATTCGTTGTTTTTACATTCATCAGGTCCCAATCAACCCAAATAGCAAAGAAAAATTAAAAATGCATGCCATTAAAGAGTTCGGGTCTTAGGAGGTTAAAATATCTGTATGTTGATACTAAAGACCTTTAAACCAATAAGATAAGAAAAATTATACAGTATATTCTCTAATTATTTGGCTGTGAAGGCTGCACGGTATGGTATATAGAGACTCTGCAGTCTGTTTTCAAAATAGCAATTAGTTTTCTAAGGTGAATTTAATTTATGTGGTGTAAGAAAGCAGGCTCAGTAAGTAAGTTAGCAAATCACCAGTGTATTTCTGTCTGCATTAGGAAAAGTTAATTGCAAACTGTACATCTGGTCCTTTGTATTCCTGGATAAACATGTAGTTAGCAGATTAAGGTACACAAGCAAAGTGACTGTAGCTACATTTTAATGAATATGTTTAATGGATTTAATCGATTCTTATGTACAGAGTTAGATTGTGTTTTCACCATCTGTAATTACCAGAAAATAACATTTTGTCAAGCTTTAATTTTGGGTTTTTTTTGTGGTTCTGGGTAATCCTTATCTGCCACGCAAACAAACCATTAGTCAAACCAAAGTTGTGCTTGCTGATATTGTAGGGAGCTGTAAGCATATATCAAGAGTTTAACATTGACAACCTGTGTGGGTTGCGTTTGATCGCAGTAGATTGATAATGGTAGAGAAACATAAGCAGATGGCAAAACCAGAAATTATTTACTAGTTTAATACCAGAAAATGCACAGAAAAGTCCTTTGTATCGGTTTAGTCTGTTGACGTGTAATAGATGATTTTGCGCTACATTTGTCATGTAAATAAATGATCTTCCCACTGTATGGTATGTGGGTGTGGAACAGATGTCGCTTCTCTGGGACTGCATATGAAGCCCAGGTATACACAGGCCCTGTGAATTGTTTTGTTAATTGCTATGCTGCAAATAAAATTAAACAAAAGAAATGTAATAAAAAATACCTTTGTGGACATTTACCAGCCATTACCAGTGATTGAGTTGGGCAGAACAAACAAAAACAATACTTGGATTCTTTATTTAATTTTTTAATGAATATTTAAATGAACATTTAATAGTATTCCCCCAGCCTTTCATGGCAGGTGGCCACGATCCTGGTTCTGGCAGGGTTTCATCCTCTGAAAAAGGAGTTTTTTCTTCCCACTGTTGCCAAGTGCTTGCTTAAAGGATTTTCACTGTATTATTTTAAGGTCTCGACTTTACAATATAAAGGGTCTTGAGCCAACTGCTGTTGCGATTTGGTGTTAAATAAATAAAATTGAATTGAAATGGTGTTTAATTGCCTTTTGCATTGAATTTTGTGGAATTACGTGTTTTGTTTTGTGTTGTTGTGTTGTGTTTTTTTGTTTTGTTTTATTTTAACTAAATCCTTTGCTTTACACGACTTTCTCATGAAATATAACCAAAATAACTGAAACTGTGCTCTGCAGTGATGTGGATTAACATGACCTTGACTCGGCAAACACAGCCTATAAACATCTGTTGTGAGTCATGATCATGAGTTGGAATAAGTCTGTAACCTCAGTTCATCCCACTCTGTGTAAGGTGTGTTTGTTCCTTGAGTGTAAAAAGGGACACGGTCTGCTGGCTGCCTGTTGTCATTATACCTGTTTTTGTCGTGTTTTATGTGCTGGGCATTCTAGTAGAATGTGAGTCTTATATAACAAAGTCATTATTATCATTATTGTTGTTGGAATAATGAATAGTTTCCCTAGTATTCATTTTCTCTGCCCTTTGTCTCACTTAGATTTTTGTTCCTTAGTCCCACTGTTTTCCTTTGTTCATTGTTGTTGTTGACTGTGTTTGTTTCTTTGGGTCTTTTCATGTTTTACTTTGAAGGTTAGTTTTCCTGCATGGTCCGTTTCTTGATCATTTTCACCTGTCATTGATTGCATGTTCGCATCTCACCCTCTTCTGTGTCTAATCTGTAATCAAATCATTAGATACACGCAAGTACCTGGTTGGGCCTTTTTTGCCTTCAGAACTCCCTCAATTCTTCAAGGCATAGATTCAACAAGGTACTGGAAACATTCCTCAGAGATTTTAGTCCATATTGACATGATAACATCACATAGCCATCAGAAGTTGGGTAGGTATACTGTGGTCATAATACTGTGGTCATGTGCTGGGCTTGGTTGGCAATAATATTCATGTAGGCTATGTGTAAATGATACTCACTTAATTAAGGGGTCCAAAGAGTGCAGAGAAAACATACCTGACAACATTACACCGCCATCATTAGCCTGAACCTTTGATGCCAGGCAGGATGGATCCATGCATTCATCTTGTTTATGCCAAATTCTGACCTATTAGCCGACAGGAGTGAAAACTGGTGTGGTCTTCTGCTTATTCAGTTTGCTGTGTGGTCAGCAATGCTCTTCTGCACACCTTGGTGTAACTTGGAGTTATTTGAATTACTGTTTACTTATCAGTTTAAAGCAATCAGACCATTCTTCTCTGACTTTAAGATAGCGTTTTCACCAAGGAAAATGCCACTCACTGGATATTTTCTCTCTTTTCGACCCTTCTCACTTGAGATTGTTGTGTGAGAAAATAATATACTCAACGTCTTGGCAACAGCAACGCCACATTCAAGATGACTTGAATTAACGTTGTTCTTGTGATGCTCTTTGGATTTACTCTCTATCTCATCTGTGTTTTGAATTCCTGTTTACTTTATGGGCTTTGTTTTTTTTGTTTTTTTTAGGTCTTTGGTTACTTACCGGTTGGTTTACTAAGCCAAATCCTCTATGCCATATCATATCACATACACTGTAGTCCAGTAGTATTGTAGACTCCAGATGACAGCTTACAGAATGTGTTTGGACTGAACCCAAACCACCAACTTTTTATTACATTCAGCACTTCCAGCAATGATTTTGTTGTTTCTTCAGTAGCACATTCACTTGGTATTTGAGTATTGGTTGGACAGGATGAGGCATCTAAAGACATCAACTTGGACTTTATGACTTGTAGTTTTGCAGTGTATTTGCAGCAATAGACACTAAAACCCTCTTTATTGTTGCATCAATTCTCACTTTATGAAAGAGGAATACTGATGAACTTAGGTGCCATTTTTAAGCAGACTGATCTATTCTTGTTTCCCTCCAGGCCCATTACACAAATGAAATTAAAATTATTAGTTGCTGAAACATTATCCACTGGCCCTCATTTTTGGTATTTCATTCACGCTCCTTGTGTACTACAAAATTTCCCACCATCCCACTTTTAACTCTTTAAACTCAGACTGGCACTCGGGTTTGTGTTCAGTTTTGATTTAGGCTGAAACTGCTTCTTATGCACTTTTGAGGTAAAGACCAAAGGGGCATTGGTGTTGGAGCTCTCCATACTTTCTTACTTTGCACTCTCCTGACGCCTTTAAGCGGCTGCCCTTCAACTGTAACATTTTATTTGAAAGTGAAATAGGTCCTCTAAAGAGATCAGACCACTTTTGCATGCTCTTCCCACATGAATTTCAATGAACTGCTGCACTTAAGCGGTTCAGCTCCACAGCCTCCTCCCTCACAAACTAAGTGAGCCCAGGAAAAACAAGCCTTGCAATTGGAGTAATTTTGTAAAAGGACGAATCGCATCACACTGTGACAGTAAGTGAGAAAGAGAATTATAAAATGAGACGCTCAAAATGAAATTCCTTTTATTTTAATGACAACAGCTGTACAATTTGTTGTTTTGCTCCCACTGTGCTGTATGTGGCGTATGACAGATTTCTATTAGTAACCCTGTGTCTCGCTCTGAGCTCATTGCGTGGCCAGATGGGAACAACAATCACCCCCTTCCATCCCCACAGCTGTGACAAGGTCCTGACACGTCCACAGAAATAAGATTCACACAGTGGGTAGCATGCAGTCCTGTGTTTCTGTGCTGCGTTTCATCATGAAGGAGGGTGATTGCTTATGTTCTATCAAGTCGATGAGAAACATTGATTTGATGGTTTAGTCTCATGGGTCCAAATGAAATTTTGACCTTTGTACCATCAAATGCCATCAGTAAGGTCTGCTGTTGGCTGAATGATGAACAGATATGCGTCTGCCCTATACTCACTCAACACAGTAACGATGTACTGATCCCTAAATCAATATGCCACATGGTTGTTTGTGTAGGATGGACTGTTTATATCTAGATATGTAGCACCCTGGGATTTTCCCCCTTATGTTGCAAGTATTCCTACAAATCTGTTTGCATTAACCTAACTTGGAAGAAAATTGTCTGACTCATTTAGGTTTCTCAAGCAGTCCCTGAGAAACTCCTGAGTATTTGTCCACTTAAATTTCATCTTAAAGTAAAGGCTTTTTATATCTCGGCCTGAAAACTTCACTGACCCTTGACTGAATTCTGAGAACTTCTTCCTGCAGGGCATAAGAGTCTCTGCCACGAACAATTTCTTTGACAGACTTTGAAGGTCCTTGCTTGAAGCTGGTTACCATACTAATGCTAAGGGCTTCTCTGGTACAATACAGGTCATTTCAGCGTCTCAGTAGACCATCAGTCCCTGTGTGAGCTGGAAAAAGGAAAAAAAAAACCACTTATCATCCTCCCTGGCAGATTTCTGTTAATCTCTCCTCTTCCATGAGAGACGCAGTGGATTTGAAGCCACTGCATGCTGAAGATTAATCTCCATTAGGACATCTTAAGCGTAGAAGTCATATTTAAGCCTCATTAAAGAAGAATTCCATTTATTTTGTTTATTTATTTCGTTTCTTTTTTTCACCAAAGGCTTACCAACCTCAAAGCTGAGGCCCAAATCACTTTGGTCTAATTATTGAGCAACAAATGTATGAAATCCCAGTTTATCTTTATCTTTGTGCCTTTAAGACATTTTTTCAAAAATGACAAATATCTTTATTTACTTTGCTTTTCTCTCTTTTTTTTCACCCCTTCTTTTTGGTTGCTTAATGCATGGCTGCAGCTAATTATTGATAGATCTACAAATAATTGTTTGATCAATCGCCAGAGCTGAAGGCAACATCTTAAAATGTCTGGGGTTTTTATTTGTATTTTTTTCATCAAGAGAGACGCCATTTGTTCCACGAAATGCTTGAAAAATGATTTAAAACGATTAATTTTGAACAAAAAAGAAAAACCGCTCTTCTGAAGAAATAAATGTCAACTGTTCAGATATCCTATGTATTTGCAGTGATAAATCGGACATTCTGACGCCATAGTAAATATTTCTTAAGACGCTGTATCGAGAAACATTTGATAATGTGGATATTTTCACACACAAACTGAAGCTTGTGAGTATAAAACACATTAATATCCAACACCCAACAGCAGAGTGGTGCTCTGAGTTTTTTCAATAGTAGGAAAGCTCTATGTCTTCAGTATGCTGGTTGAATGCTTATCAGCTCTCCCAGGCCTAAAACTTTCCCGTAAGCAATACAGCAATTGAATACAGAATAGGACAATTTTTGCTGGCATATTTGTTATGGCCTATAATATCAAGTGCTGTTATGAGCAAGAATTAGAAAAACAATTTATCTCACTCTTTCGGCAGACTGTGTTTATGGGTGGCGGCTCTGCTTTTGAGTGACACAGTTTCAATCAACCTTCTCCCATTTCTTTTCCTTTCTGCTTTATGACAGTCATAACTATCTGTCTTCATACTGTATGCTGTATGTGCAGCAGTCTAGCTGAGAGATAGTTGTCTCTCAATAAAGATTTAACAGAATAAATTGAAAATAATGTAAGCCAGAAGAGAGTTTTAGGGAGCGTGTCAACAGTCAGTCAGTCTCGTACGTAGACAGACAGCATCGGTGATTAACTGTCAGTCTATTTAAAAAAACAAACAAACAAAGAAACAGGAGGGAGCAGCCTTCTCTCTCTTTTTTCATGGCAGGCGTCTGCAACAGTCAGAGGAAGCCAGTATGCAGGAAGTCATCTGCATCTAAATAAAGACCGCCAATGGCTTTGTCAGAGTCCATTAAGCAAATTGCCATATTTGATGAATGCATCTACCGTCTCTTTTTGTGCCACCCATTCGTACCAATCAGCCAGAAGCAAAAATGACTTTTGTTTGCTTTCCTAAACAGGGAGGAGACCCCGTGAAAAAAGAGTCGCCTGAAATATCATTTTGCTGCAAATTATGATCGATTTGTACGTTGTATGACGCATGAGATGAGTTGCCTCATATCAGGTGTGCAATGAAAGTCACTCACTCAAGGCTACTGAGACCTATCGTGATTAAAAATTGGAAATTGATGATCACTTTTTGCATGGATGCTAAATGAGACAATTATTACTTTCCCTTATTTAATTATTTATCCTCTGTGTCAGTTTGCACGAACAGCAAATTTTTTCCTCTGAGTGCTTAACGTCGTAACTTGAATGCAGCTATTTGGGTTTTGTTTTTTTTCTCGTTCTCCTCACGATTAAGGTGCTTGATTGTTCTTGCGACTCTGTGGCATCATTAGCATCAGGTCTGGGTTATCAGTCAAAGCTGAAACAGCTTCGGGTTAATAGCTGCACTCGCTCAGTCTACTTATTCATCTCTGCTGCTTCCAGAAAGCCTCATTTCCTCGATCTGCAGCTCACTTTCCTACTTTCTGTCTTTTTCCAGCACTGAAAACAGTAATGAGAATCCTTTACATGAATCAGGGGTTTCTAATAGTCTTTTTTACTTTCAGTTATATAATTTTTACCAAAATAAGGACAAAAATAATAATCCCTCTGTACCTTATAATCTCTGATACTGTGAAATATATGTTAATAGTTATTGCACTGTGACAAAACATTGCACAGCAATAATAGGGCTGAAATGACTAGTTGATTATCAGCAGCTGATAGTATGTATATTGAATTATAGTAAATTGAATGCCTTTTGACCGCTGGTCAGAAAAACATTGCATTTGATAACATCATTAAAGAAAATTATTTGGTAAATAGGAGAATAAAGAAGCATTAAAAATCATATGTTTGCACGATAAAATATATGGACGAAACAACTGAGCCACACCTCTGTCTTTGAATTTGAGTGTTTTCAGTCCCATTGCCACAGGAGTATGAAATATGAAATCAAGTGTCTAGCCATGCAGTCTGCCTTCACAAACATTTGCAAAAGAATGGGTAGCTATATAGAGCTTGTTTTATTCAAGTCAGAGATTCAGCTAGTCATTTTATGAAATCTCTACTCTCCTAGATCTTCCACAATCAACTATAGGTGGTATTATTACAAAGTGGGCGTGTTTAGGGACTGCAGCAACTCGGTCACCAAGTGCCACTCGTCAAGTGCTGAGGCACGTAAAAGTTACAGACTTTCTGCTAGCTCAATAACTGGAGATATTCCCACAGGCGCACTATAAAATCTTGCCTGTAGATTTAGAATGGGATGTCATAAAAGCTCCTGTAGGTTTACTGTCTCCATGTATATGAAGAAAACACACAAGTGTCTGAATATTTTTCTTGCAAATCTGAGGTCAAGCTTAAAGCTATGCACAGCATCATCAAGGAAAAACACAAGAAGCACAGAGTTGTGAAATTTAAATCCAAGTGTTACATCCTGAAGCTACAGATTAATCTTTGTTCATCTCACCTCCAAAGGTGCCATCAACATCCCAATACACAGACACACAAAAGACTATCAGGACCTCCAGGAGTCTGGCCAACATTATATCTCACATGTGCCTTCAATACTGATAATTCAATGTGATACCTTCTCCTGGTTGGAGGACAAAAAGCCCTACGGCGGCAGCAGAGGAAGAGAATAAGAAAAAAGAAGTCGTCAAATCAGGCCAATTAAGTGGATTACGAGTTATCTGCAGCACGGCGTGTAATTGGTTTTGTGTTATCGTTGTAATGTCAGATAGGTACTAATTGAAAAGCCAGTTTATTAGTGGGCTGACAGTCTGATTGGGTTGGGCTGTGGTTTTAAAGGTCTTGTTTCAGATAGCCTCCCAAATGATTATAGATAATAGGCTGCTTCTACTGAAGCTTGTGGTGCTCTGAGATCCAATCCCCCTTCCTGTTTTCTGCTGATTTCATTCTCCTTTCGCTCCAAGTCTCGTGAGTATATAATTTAATTTTGTGGTAATAACGTGTTTTATTCCGAAGTTAAGATTTTATTTGTAGTATCATGCACTTCTGGGTTTTTATTGCGCTCTTACAGTAGCAGTGTGCTTACAGTACTGTACTTGGCAAAAGCAATATGTCTGACGCTACTGTGAGTCATGAAGCAAAACACCAGAGTGTCTGCAATCTTATTTTGTGGGATTTCTGTACAAGCTAGAGGGTAGTGTCTTGATGCAACCACAGCATCTGAAAAACAAATGTGTTCGTTCATACAGACAGTGCAGACTTCAAACACTATAATGTGGTTGCCAAGGCTTCAGATTTTTGGCATACAGGTCTAACATGGCAGCAACTGATTTACGACTGCCAGACCTATTTGGCAATGACCAGGGCAGGAGAATAAAAGATGAAAAATGCCTCTGTCTAAACTCAAATCACATAATCCTAAAATCTCACATAGGGCAGCAACAATTGCGAGCTAGGACTGAAAAAAGCCTCTGCGGAGGCTGAAGATAAAGAGTACCTGCACAACTCTTTGTCAAACCACAGAAACGTCTTTTTTGTAAAGAATGATTGGATGTGGTTGGACACACTTACAGGGATTTCTCAGAAGTTGTGCAACCTAATAGTGAAGGTTCTCCATCGAGTCCTACGATTCTGCAAATGGCACAAAATGAGCTGTGAAAACGGAGCATCAAGCTTGGATCTTTGGCATTCAAATGGAGAGAGAGCTGAGGTGTTCAAACTCCAGCTATGCTCCGTCTTTCATGTCTCGTATCTGCAAACCTCTGAGTGCTGTTACAGGAACTAAGTGTATAGTGACCAAAGAAAATGATATACCCCGACAATCATCTGCTGTCGACACAGTCTGACAAAAAACAGGACTGTTTGGATGGTAGTGCCCACTTTAAGCAAGCAGGCTGCTGAGCACTGTAACACTCCTGCTGCTGGCTCAGTTTTGAGCATTTCTAGCTCAGCGTTGATGGGTGCAGATGGGCTGCTTGCAATTCGGCTGTAAGGACAAGAAATGCCATGGAGGCTGCTGATGCATGCAGCTAGCAAGCATGCATTATTCAAAGACTGAATGCAGTAAAAGAAAAAAAAAGTGATGTGTCCGTCTCATAGTTGGCGGATGGACTGCCACAACGAGTTCTCATAGTCAGCCGTTTCCTCAACAGTGCTCAATCAGCAAAAAGAAAGCTTTTGTTGAAATGGTATCCTTAAAAAACAAACACTAGGCTTGTGCTGGGATAGTGATGCAGCCAGTTTCTGTTAACCTCAGAGCAGAGAGCATCTATTCAAAACATCAGCAGTAGGTGTCAACTACCATTTAGGGTGTATATGTGAAAAGGAAGGTTATTGAATTAGCCTTGTCTGTAAAGTGAATTGGAATTGATTGTCACATTCACTTTGATTCTGCCGGGCATGCTTTTATCACCAAACAGTGCTCGCAGCAAACCAAGCATCTGTAGGCTGAGCTAATCTTCTTTGCTTCAGTGCTGAAAGCTACCCTCCACTCCATAGTGCCACAATCACAATAAGACCGGTTTCAATAGTGACATCCGAAGATGAAGGGATATGGCTGAATCCGTTTAAGAGCCCACGGGGCCTTGTGATTTCAGCTTTCTGCTCCTAATAGATTCAGTTTCAGTCTGAATTGATTCAAGATGCTAAAGAAGCTTTCTGGCAGGTGATGCTAATCCAGAGCATAAAATGCATCAAGCACAACCCAGCTTCCCTCTCTGTGTTATTTCATGTATCTGCTGGTGGAGAAATGAAACAACCCATGCAGATAAAGAGGAGCAGTGAATAGCCAGACATCCAGTATATTAACAATATATTAACAATGTAGGGTTTTATATTTAGGAAGATTTCACTTTTCTAGCATCTGCATATCACTTTAATGCATACCAGCTGGTATTTGCTATGTGATTATTAGGACCAAAGGGGTTACTATTGGCAGTCAGGGGACTGAAATGCCAAAACCACAGGTAGATAAAAAGAGGAGGACAGTTGAGCCCCTCAAATGCTGAATGTCTTCACTAGCTTTTTTGTAATTCCATCTGTCTGCCATTTACTGCTGGGCAGGTAGTGCACATCAGGTTTAATTGAGCTTTTTTTCCCTGTGACACAGCTGTCTGCTTTGGGAAGCGAGGTGGTGCTGTGACAATGAGCCACAACAGCAAAGTTGCAGGCTGTAAAACTCTGAGAGAGCTGCAGGGAACTGCAGAGTCGGATGATAATTCTCAGTGGAATCGTCACTTCCAGTGAAATCCTTCACATTACATACAATGCAAAATTTCACCCACTGTTAATATAGAATATCTATCAGAGCAGCTTTAAGGCTGTGTTAGATTATATAAGGTGTTGCCAGAACAATGACTCCACTAAACACTGCGTAACCCTACATCAAGGTTGCACATTTATAAAGAATATGGACTTTTATCAGGCAGTATAATGTCTAACAGACAGTTTTAGGGCACCACAGGTTAATATAGAGCTCATTTGTTCTGAAATAGTTCTTGTTTAACGGTCTATCTCACAGAGCAAAGAGCTTTTATCATGGCAATGAAACATAGTATTAAAGGTTTAGTCAGGTATCGCTGCAGCAGATGCTGAACTAAAAATGCTGCGTAGCTTTATGATGTAACAGATTTTTGAACCTTGTTGTTTCTCAGTGTACCAACATTTTGCTTTTGTATATGCTTGTGCCTCTGTTTCTGTCTCACAAATAACATAAAATAATAAAGAAATCTGACAAAATTCTGCAAAATCCTAATCCATGAGTTTCAACAGGTTATTAGAGTAGATTTATTTAATTTATTAATAACAAATATAATCTTAATCAATAATGAATTAATCTTATCGATTGTAACCTACAAATGAGAATACAAAATATTAGGAAAACTTTTAAGGGCAATCCAGTCTAGTTAAGTAAAATCACTTAAGCTTTATGAACTCACCAACACAAACTGAGAATACTTCTTTGCTTTAGATTTTACATGTGTAATAACTATTATTTTCTCTGGTAATGATGTGTAGCAAGTGTGACATTTAAATTTCCTGTAGTTATTACTATTACATTTACGCCCTCAACACCTTTTTCAAATTGATCATTTGACCTGCTTGTTTGAACACTCTGGGACTCGTGAGATTAATGCCTCAGTGTTAAATCTATGCTGTATTGTAGCTGCAAACCCTTCTGAAACCCTATGTCGTAACTGTGGACAGCGTAAAAGATGGACGTAGCTTCTGGGTCTGAAAACTAAATCCAGTGTGTAAGTGCTTTAAACTTGGATTCTTTTTAAAGGGGCAACACATGGTGATACCTGTGGTTGCAAAAAAACCTCCGGTCTTACAGAAGTGGGGGGTGGGGGGGGGGAGTCCTCTGCTGAGTTGGGATCTGTGTAAAAAAAATTCCTGCTGAGTTTACAGTCTTACACATTCATTTTCAGCCACAATGTATAAAACACGAGGAGCGTTTTTGTACATTTTGGTCACTCTAAGTGTCAGAAAGGAGGTGGTTCACAGTTATATCTGTCCCCATCGTCACATCAAGTCTCCATACACCCAGATGCTGATGGCGAAAATGTTCTCATGGTATCACAAACTAGGGGGAGGTGTCTGGATAACTACATCCACCATTTATTGTATTGAATCATTTAAAAGTTTTAATATTCTGTCTTGATCTCTTCTTGTTGTTAACTGTCTGCCTGGCTTTTGCTCCTGTAGTGGTGTTGTGCATTGTGGGTTTCAGAGCTTTTTGTCTGCAAACAGCTTCCTGCTGCAGCCAAGTAGTGAACCAAACAGTAAAGTTGTGACATCCAATTAAGCTGAAACTCTTTATCAGGCTTTGCCAGGTAATAATTCTCTGTACAAACAACCCTGTTCACACTTTAACAAGGCTGATTATAGTCGCTCTTAAGTAGACATGGCCTCTCCTGTGTCTCTGTCGCAGTGAGAAAGCAAAACCACAGACTTTCTCTGAGTGAAAAAGTTAGATTGTTCATTAGTTTAGTGGCTCCATAGCAGGTGGTACCATTACCTTGGGGGTTGTGTCATGAAGGGTCTAAAAATCCAACAAATCAAACCTGCTGTGGTGAACCTCTTGCAAATAAGGGAGTAAATGAAAGCAGTTCTATATTGTTCATTAGTTTCTATTAGTGGGTAAAAGTAAAATAACCACATCACATCAGTGTTTAACAGCCTGTCCATCAGCAGTGTAGCATGAAACTAAGAATAAGTATTGCAGTGGCTGTGGGTTGGGTTCGATGCTCTTCCTGAACAACCTCCCCACATTTGATGCAAATGTAAGCATTTTTGTGCCTCATAATTATTATTTTAATGATTAAATAGACACAGTAGTAGACATCCAACTTGTGTTAAAGTTGTCTCATTTCACATCCTGCTTCAACAAAACACCCCGTGTTTATTCAAAACGCTCTGAAAGCACCAATTCAATGAGGATTTAATGTTAATGTGTATTTGTGCTCTCTGAGGCTACAAGCCCTGTTTGGAAGATTACTGACTGACTATTTATTATCGCACAGAATGACAATCAAGCCTTTTCAAAAAACATCTCTAGCTGATTGTCTGAATATTGCTGAATATGGTCTGTCTAAAGAGCTTGTCCCTCTTGAGCCCAGCATGCTTCCTGCCTGCCCTTCCTCCTCTCCCCTCCTCCGCTCCCACCATCACATCCGCCTCCAGCGCTCTGAACTCTACATCCCTGAAAGTTCAAGGGAAAATCAGCCGCCATCAATCACTAATGCAAATGAGGAGAGCAAGCTCTCTGGAGCAGCTTAGCCTGTTGAACATCACACAGCAACAATTAAAACCCCTGAAAGCAAATCATCTTCAGTAGACCACTAAATGAAAAGAGCCTTCCTTTCAAGAGTGCTCAATAGTGGCAGGATTTTCAAAGGCTCTTGCCCATGTGTGCAGTTTAATGATGAAAGTCAGGATGGGGGGCTGTGACGGAGGGAGACTGCACTCTGTTCGGCAAGGTTGTTACCATGACATTTGGTGCAACATCAGACTCAAGAGGATCCTATAACATGCTATTACAAAGGGTCATTCTTATTTAGATATTCACATGCTTTCCTGCTCCTCCTGGATCCTACCAAACTGTTTCAGCGTGCCACACATAACCCAAAACTTTACTAATTAAGAGAAGTACCTGTAAGGACAATTAGATTTCAGTGTTTTAAGTCTGGTAATTTCTTTAAGTGTTTGACCTTTCTGCCTTTGCAGGGAAGTTTGAGAGCAAGGTAAAACACTTCTCGCAGGACTCTGGCCGTAACTAAGTAATTAAAAAGTGCTCCACTAGGCTCTAACCTTATTATTCCAGCCTTTGAGAAATATCTTCAGATGTTCTTAAGCACTCCTCAATGGATCTCGGTGAGAAAGCCTATTGCAAAGGAGGGGTCTGAATATATTTTACCTTGTACTCTGTGACATTTTGAAATCTAAAAGTCATTCTTATTAAGAAGAGCTTTGCTGTGCATCCTGAATAGCGGCTTTGTTCTCCCTAGCTCCAGGGAGCAGCATGTTTTTCATGCTGACTTCCACTCACTGAACCACACATGATGCACACCACATAATTACCATACACAACATGTTGACTGTGTTGTCTGGGGGTGAAAGCAGCGCTGAGAGCATGTACTCCAGTCTGGCTTTTATTATTAATATATGACCACAATAACAGACAAGAGAAACATTCTCAGCTCACATTTCACATTGTGGTGGGAAACGCAAGAAGGTTAACTAAACAGTGAAGTCTAGTTTTTTGTTAAGTCTGCAGTTTCCTGACAAGTCAGTTCTGCTGGTTTCAATGCAGTTTTAGTGCTCTAAAACTGCGTCCAGACTGGGAGCAATTAGCTTGTCAAGCACCTCTTTGAAGCTGACATTTGGTCAGTGGACTCCAGGCTCCAGTTGCCTAGGTAACTCTAAAATGTGTTTACTACCATGTCACAAGTCAATCAGCAGTATCATGCAGTCTCATTGGTACTTGCTTCAATCACTGGCTTAGAAGTTGAGAACAATTTGCACTGCTAGCATTTTTTCCCCCGCCCAAGTTACTTGAAGTCACTTGACTTTCAATGAAATAATGATACAGCCACTCATAGAGAACACAATACAATAAAAACTGCAGTTCATTTTGAAGCAGGTGAAGGTTCTAGCTTCATGGTGCCCCTTGAAGCATGCCTCAAAAGCGATTCAGCCCTCATAAACGCCTATGCTAAAATTTCCAACTTTCCAGCATTACAAAACATGTTTACAGCCTGGTACAAAAACTGTTTTTAACCTATCCAGTCTTCAAGTGATGATGTATGAACCCTGCTTATGGGGCCAAACTACTCTACGCGTTTATTTTATTAAGGCTGTTGTGTTTTGAAAATGTTCTAATGCTTTATATCTTGTTTTATTTAATCAGAACTGTGAAGTAGTGTGACATAAGCAGCATGGAAGGTGATAGGAAGACAGCATCTGCAGACTGTTCAAGTTTCTTTTAAGTATTCTTTATTTTCTGGCGTCGCCTTTCAACAATTATTTCACAAAAACATAAGAACCTCTCAGTCAAAATTTCACCTGCTTTATATAGAATTCTACTCACACCTGGATCTCATTAACCTCCACCATTGGGGAAAAAAGGGTAGTCTAAATAACACAGTCTAGTCCAAAGAAACAGGAATAAAATCATTTTTCCACTTAACAAACTCATTCACCCAACTAAACAGTTTGAAAAGTCAATCTCTTCACTTACTCTGACTCATGGGGTTATTTTAAATAAAATAAACTATTTTACACAAAAGAAACACCCCTTCATTTGGTTACACCCAATTGACATGATCGGTGACATCATATCCTATAAAATCAGGAAGTACTGGGGCGGCCATTCCCACATACCTGTTTTACACATAGGACCTGTCCAGAGGAACACACAATGGTAAGTATAACCAAACTACATAAAAAAATGAAAGATTCAAATCAATTAATGATGAAGTGACATTTAGCTTTAAGTACATTTGCACAGATGAAATGAATATAACCAATGCTACCACAAACAGACCCGGGATAGTATGTAGAGCCAAGGCTACATGTGCTGTGTTTACATTAAAGCATTATGAAAGACTATAGGATAACAGAACACAGAATAACAACATACACAGGTGACAAATGGCAAATGACTTCTCTCCTAGCCACTTTGTCACAAGAACAAGCTGTCATGAAAGCTTTGACTGGCTGCTGCAGTCACAGAGAAGCTTGCATAGCTCTGTTCGGGAATGGCAAATAGGACAGGGACACTGCATTAACTTTCCAAAACCATGATCGACTGTTTCAGACTGACAGCGTGAGGTGTTCCGCAGTAAACTGACTCACCGGCACACTTTTTCGGTAAGTGAAATGTGTGTTTGTTACGTGTCTGCAGGCAGCATGATTTCTTTCCCTCTCCTTTTGTTTGCCATTTCCTCATGTACATAGACTGCAGGCTGGTGTCAATTTGTGGATCTCCAACTAATTAGAGGAAGGGGGCTTTGATTGGACAAACTAAGAGTGTACACCTTGATAAGGAGACTCACCTGTGGTTGGGGTGGCTCTCTCTTCCTTGCGTAGAATTTTTTGGCACATGTGTAGAGTGCCTCTGGTGTATTTCTTTTGTTTGAGGGTTGTGGTGAGAGTAAAGATGTCAGTGGAAAACTGTACTTAGTAGTCAGTATAATCTTTTAATATAAGTTTGCATATGGTAGAATACTGCATGTAATCATTTGTGTTTAGAAGTATATAGTTGGTGGCATATTGAAAGAATGTCTCATCCTAGGAGGTCTGTAACATTCCAGGGTGTTCTGGCGTTCACCCCCACATCCTAGGAGCATGGGAGAGGTTGTACCTTGTCTTATTGTTTTACGGTAGGATTAACATAGTTATATCTGTTTTAGGCTAAGTGCCTTTTGTTTAGATGAACTGCTGGACTTCCAGACCAGCAGGTCAGAAACCACATTTCAATGTATGGAACAAACGCTCACTGAAGTGTATAAATAAAGAACCAGGGCAGTCCTCAGTGCTTAGTCTCTGAGCCTCACTCTTGGAGTGTGAGTTCTGGAGGCTGCCCTTGCTAGCAAGAAAATCTGCGTGTTTCTCCTCTCTGATCCTCTGCTGAAGAAGTGTTTTAGAATATATCTCTTAACAAAAGAGGACTAGGTAAGTCTGGGGAACCCATACACTTACTCACATAGAATGATAGGTAAGTAGGTTGGTGCCACCCATGTAATTTTGAGCTTGTTTTGAGTTGAGGATTAGGGTACCCCCCCCCCCCCCCCCCTTTTTTTTTTTTTTTTTGGCACAACCTAACTGTCCCTTTCTCCCCCACATTTGTTGTATGAATTTGGGTTATTGTTTTTGTGCCATTAAACTTGTTTCTGTTTATAAACAGAAGAAAGAAGAAGAGAAATAAAAAGTTAACATAAACCATTGTTGTGTTACCCCCTCCTGCCCTCAAGGAGGCATAACAGTGTTTGTAAGCTAATCAGTAACCAATGTTTTTAGCGAGCTAGTTTAGATGAGCTGTTGGGGAAAGCCGTGTTTGTTAGCTAATCTGTACACATAAATGAATTTACCCCAAATTTGAAAAAATAAATCATTCTAAGCTGTTGATTAAAATCAGTCCTATAGTTCAGACATTAGCTCTGCTGCTTCGACTGAACTGAAAGATGTTCAGATCCTCCTGATGGATTTTACATGTGCATTACTCCGTACAGCTTACATCCTTTGAGAGAAATACTATGAAGCATACATATATGGTGTCCAGTACTGAGGCAGCAGTTTAAACCTCCATACGCTTCTGTTTTCCTGCAGATGACCACTGTGCAGTAGCACAACTGAACCAGGACTGGAAACCTGCCCTATCATCTCATCTTTGCAGAGTGCCATTAAAAATGTAACAGTGACTCAAAGATAAACATTCTACTGGATAATCTGTTAGTATATCAGACCCTTTTTTTTAGTAGTAGTAGTAACTCCAAAATTAAACTATATGATGTACTGTCAGTGGATGCTGCAGCTGTTTTATTGATAAAGTTAAAGATGAAAAGTTAAAGGGTTTAATCATCCACATAACTGGTGTCACTATATAGGAGCATAAAGAGAACCTTGGGGTTTAATAAAGCTCCTGATCTCAGACCTGCACAGCTTCTGCTTTTAACACTGAATGTAGAGTCCATTATATTTTCTATCAATAAAACCCGATGTAAGGTCAAAGGTTTAAAATTAACATTGAACTAAAAAAATTAATCCCGACTTCTATCACAGAGTGTTTTATTTACCATAAGATATTCAGAGTCATTCATATTTGAGTAAACTGAGAGGATGCTGTAGAACTATAGAAGCTGTGCGTCTTTTTGAATATATAGCCCCGTGGTTGTAGTTACCTTCATTTAAGGAGAAAACTGGAGCAGTGGGTGGACTCTGGCTCCAAAAGTACAACATGGCAGCTCCAAGAAACGAGAAATTTTGGCTTCATTTTTGTAGAATAGGAGGAAGCGGAGCCAGGTCCTCCATGTTTTTACAGTCATTGTTCAAAACCAAAAAGTGTTGTCACAGTGTCTGTGCTCCAGCTTGGACTCTGGAATACCAGCAGATATTGGGAGAGTGGAAATGTTACATCTCAAACATTTCCCCATCACCTTGACATAAAGATCTCAAAATCGGGGAAAACATTTGACAGCTGAATCAAACATAACATAAAAAGTTAAAGTTAATATAAAATAATGCTAATGCTAAGCCTTCAAATGAAACTATTCCAGTCCTTTAGCCCACATCACGTAAAGTAAGAATCTTAATATATAGTAGTGGCAGTGTTTTTGAAGCTTTTTCCATTGTCTTTCTTATTAATCACATGCATTTTCTTGACTTCAGCTTAAAAAAAGAAGCCTTGGGACCTGAAAACAGTTAATTACCCACTGGAATGTGAAAGATAAAGTAAATACCAGCAGACACTGTGAGCCACCAAGTAATGAAGCCGCCCAGTGAAATCTGGATTTTAATGAGAGTAAAGTAAAAAGTCTCCTTCACATCTCAGGACAGCTGGAAACAGATCACCCATGGATTTAGCTACTCCTGTAGAGAGCCACAGTGGGTTCCAGTATGTTTATTCATCAGATAGATCAGTGTGACTAAACTGTGTGTATTTGCATGGGAGTGTGGGGATGAACGTGTCAAATATTAATTAATAATATAAACTGGTTTCTTTGCAATTAGCGCTCCGTTTTTAGCCTTGGTTGAAAGAAACCCGCAGGCAGAATCTGAAAATGTCAGTGTCTTTAAATTACTCTTTGCTTTGTAAGAATAGTTTAAAATATGTCACAAGTCTGGATATTATTCTCCAACTCTGCCATTGGTCCTGTTTTTCTTGCCGCTGTCCAGCACTGAGCCCCACATGCCTCAGCTTGATCCGCAGCACCTGTAATCAGTACATTTACTACCTAAGAGCCAGCTTTTGATTGGCAGATAGGCCACACATGAGAAGTAAATCTTAAGGCACCGATCCAACTCACCATCTGCTTGTGGACAGGAAAGTCTGCATGGTAAATCATCAGAAGCCTACATCACCTTCACGATGTCCTTGTCCTTTTCTACCCTGGAGGTGAAGAGGTTTGAACTTGCGGCCTGGCAACTGTGGCAATCAATGCTGCGACAGAGGTGATTATCTTTGACTTTCATCTATTCTGGTCAGTTATTGTGAAACTGAAAGTGTTGGGAGAGACAAGGGTGCACTGTGGCTCTGGGCAACAAGCTGTAAAGGCAATTATCACCCTAAAATGTTGTTATTGCAAACAGAGCTGTCACATTTTGGGGTTTCTGTCAATTCGCCACCTCATTCTTGTTGCTCCAAACTCTGGGTTTGCTTATGTTCTTACTTTTTTCCCTACCTTTTCTCTCCCTCCCTCTTTTTCTTTGTAAACCTTGCCTCGGACAAGTTTTGTCTGTTTTCAAGTTTTGACTGTCTTCGTGTGTTTAACAGAGCATTAAACATTTATATCTTGGACTTAAGTCTGCCTCAGGTGTCGTGCATTTGGATCTTTTTTCCTGTAACTATCTCACAAAGATGTATCTTGTTGCTGGTCCAGAATATAATGTATTCTGTTTTGGGGTTATATTAGGGGGGATTTTTCGGCACATTTGCAATTTTAGAAAAAACTGGAAGCATAACCTTGCAAACTTTTCAATATTTATTAGTTATTTATTGAACATTTTTGTGACTTGTGTGTTATTCTTTTTTCAAGGTGCTTCAGCTTCTGCTAAGTGAATGATAGAGAGAATCTGCAAAATAAAGACATGGTATGAGCCACAGTAATATTACTGATTACCATGAGATTAAAGTATGGGTAATTATATTAGTACAATTTATTGCGGATAACGTAATGTAAAGAACAACCCAAATTCCAAAAAATACTGTAAGATGTAAATAAAAACACTGCAGTGATTTACAAATTTCATAAACTCATATTTTATAGAAAACATGAAATGTTTAACCCTTTAAGACCTACCATAGAACCAAGTCCGCCATAGCTTATATTATATTTTTACATGCTGTGGAGCCATTTTTGGGAGCATTTCAAGTTGCTATACATCAATACAACCATTACAGCCTAAATTTTAATAATATGTCTGCATTAAGTGCATAGTAATTACATAAACAGTGCAATAAACTACAAAAAAATTGAAAATCGTTTTTGTTTTTTTAACATATATTTCTAGTTAGAGAAATTTAAGAGGCTTATCCCTCAAAACTGTAAATACAAAAAAGTTGCACAAAATAGTTTCCCACCACAGGAAATTTATTTTGAGTGTCTTCATAGTTTTATTTTTGAACTACACCAATTTTTATACACTGCAGGAAAAACGAAAATAAATATTATAATGCAAATTTGCAAAAAAGCAGCATATGCATCAAAATAAACTATTTCCAGCAGTGCAATATGAGTCCTAAGCATCCCAGAAACGACACAGAAAGTCATAAAGTCAAACATAACTTTTAAAAACACCAGTATAGGCTCATGAGGCCCTGATGGTAAAAAACTACATTTCCACGAAAATGACATCACTTCCGGTTTCGGGCAGGTCACGGCGGACATGCGATAGTTCGTGCTGGTGGACGTAGGAAGTGTTATGAACAGCTGGTTTGATCGGCAAAGCGTGTTTCTGGAATATTATGTTTTTGTTGCTGCAAGTGCTCTTTATGCAGTTTTTGCAAAGCTATATGTGGAAGGAAACTGTGACCGAGGACAAGCTGATGGCATAAGATGTAAGTACAACTCCTCTGGTTTCATATGCAAAAAAAATTATTGCGCTAGCTTACGTGGTTGCAGTGCTACAGGGATTTAAAAATAGTTATGCAAAACAGAGCGTGCCAGCTCAGACCGGCTTTAAAGGGTTAAAGTGACAATTTTAAGAAACAACAGTTCAGCACCTGGGCTCTTGTACTGCAGTATGCAGTGTAGCATTGTCATCCTGAAGTATGAAAAGGCAAAAAAAGGCATCATCAGGATGGAAGCAGATGTTGCTCTAAACCAATATATACCGTTTTTTACCGAATGCTGATAAAAGCTGGATGGTCCTTCTTCTCTTTAGTCTTGAGGACCCAGTATCAATGTTGTCCTAAAAGAAAACCAATTGGGATTTTTCTGAACTGTGTTCACAGACAGCGATTTCTGAAAGTGTTTTAATGTAGTTCCACCCAAGGTCCTGAAGATCACGGGCATCCAGTACTAATTTTTTTTGCCTTGTCCCCTGTGCAAAAAGATTTGTCCAGATTCTTGGAATCTTTTGATGATGTTATGTACTGTAGATGATAAGATATTCAAAGTCTTGGCAATTTTATGTTGAGAAACAGTTTTTTTTTTGGGGGGGGGGATCGTTTCATCTGTGAAACTGCATCTCTGAGATTCTCTTTTTTCCCCCTATGAAGCTGAATTGCAAAATATTCCTCCAATTATTTTGTTTTAACACCACTTCCTTTTCCAGGCTTCTGTTGTGCCTGTGTAGCAGATTTCAAATGGTCGACTGCGTTGTGACGACAGACTGGCTGGAAACTGGATTTATTTCTAAAAGACAAAGTGCAGCAGCAAAATCAGTGTCACACAGCAATAGCAGGCCTCTCCTCATTCCAGTGTGGAATCCATGCCGCTCTGCTTACAATATATAAAAGAAAATACAATCTATCAAAACAACAGCCACTTTAAAATCAAATGTTACAGTGGGGTAAAACAGAGACAAATATGAAGCCACTAATAATAACTTGTAATATTTAAATCCCCACTAAGATGGATCAATCACACAATACATATTCAAACAACTTTAACTTTTCCCAACATGGCTGAAAATACTATTCAGTGTGCAGCCTCAGGTCATGAACTCATTATACACATAAAACAAAACCTATACATTTACACATACCTAAAAGACAAAGTGCAGCAGCAATAGCAGGCCTCTCCTCATTCCTGTGTAGCACAAGTAAGCAACACATAAACGGATGGTGTAACAGATAAAACGCAGTTCCAATTACTATTTTCCTCGTTCAAAGCAATCAAAAACACTTTGGGAGCTTTTAGCCAAAAGAACTAATACTTAGCAAAGACAAATACACCAAATTTAAACGTATAATTTAGTACAGGGAGAGGAGCTGCAGAAAGTGTGCCTCACCAGTGTGGAATCCATGCCGCTCTGGCTGGGAAACCCCACACATGCAACATGTTTACTAGTGGCGTCACACTGATTAATGCCCCACTTCAACAGTGACACGTGGAACCTTAGTTTTACAAAAATTAAATTTACACAATAATAAAAAATAAATAAACTATATACAATACAGTTTTGAGAATGTTCACACTCAGTATATTATATCTCAGCTACATACTCCCCCCTGAACTTCTCAAAATTCGTTAGGTAAGGGTGAGCAACTGAGCATCGCAAATAACAATTCATAACTGTCAGTGATCTGCAAATTTACTGGTGATACATGCAACAAATATGTTTCCCAACCCATTGGGAGAGTAGACAAAAGAAAGCTGGCCAGACCCCCTAATGTTTACTCGCAAGAGAAAGTGCCTTATACACTATCCTGAACAAACAATACAATGACAGCTACTATGTAATGAATATTACCCTGAGCTTGAAACAATCTCAAAATAAATGTTGACGTCCAACATGAAGATCACCTAATATATAGAACAAGTAGTCCTCACAGAAACAGATTCTTGGCAAAGCTGCTGACCACATTGCCTGTTTGTAGGTTCCTTTGTGTCATGTTTTGGATCAGCCTATTCACAGGCTTCACCATTCGGCCCACTCTTGTCCTGATCTGACCTACTGCATTACTTGGGGGCACACTGCCAGGTTTCTTGAGGCTCCCAACCTCACTGGCTGGCTGACTTTCAGGATAACTGGTACTTGGTGGTGCTCTTTCCTCAACTGGGGTAGCGCAAACCCTGCTGCCATTGTCATCATCTACTTCAGGGTTAGCAGCTACTTCATTGTCAACACTGTGACTGTCCTGATGCTCCTCATCATCAAACTGCGCACAGATACTGTCCCCAACACTGTCACTCTCTTGGGGTCCTCTAAGAGCTGGGACACAATCATCTGCCATCTTAGCTACCCAGTGAGCTGTGCGTTCAGTACAGTCAACCTCAGAATCAGCAACAGGAGATTCTCCATCAGATTGACTCTGCCCCTGGCCGAGTTCTGATTCACTGGCAAAAGACATCTCTGGTTCACCCTCAGATTCAATGGGCAGGAAATTAGCTTGCAAAAGCAAGTTCCTATGGACAACTTTCTCCTGTCCACTCTTGGTATTCCTGATGCGATACGTATGGCATGTGGGGTTCTTGGAGACCACAGTATAGATGGTCGACTCCCATCTATCAGCTAACTTCCTACGGCCCCGCTCGCCCTTGTTTGCCAAAAGAACACGATCCCCTTCCTCAATGTCAGCACCTTTCTGCTTTTTGTTATACAGGTCTGTTTGACGCTGCTGACTGATTCCGGTGTTAGTTTGAGCCAGTGTGAGTGCTTCTCTGAGGTCATCTCTCATCCTTTTTACATAACTGTCATAATCTGCTACATCATTGTCCCTTGCAACATTGTGGAACATGACATCCACTGGTAACCTGGGGACACGCCCGTACATTAGGAAGAACGGTGCATAGCCAGTAGACTCATGAGCAGTACAGTTGTAGATAAAAGTCAGTGTCTGCAGCATTTGAGGCCATTTGTGTTTTTCCCTTGGAGGTAAGGCTCTGATCATATTTCCCAAGGTTCTGTTAAACCTTTCAGTGTGACCATTACCCATAGGGTGATAAGGTGTTGTTCTTGACTTTTGCACTCCAGCTACCTGCAGCAACTCTTGAATCAACTCACTCTCAAAACTGGCACCCTGATCTGAATGGATCCTTTGAGGGAAGCCATAGACACAAAAATATCTGTCCCACAACTGACGCGCAACTTGTTTTGCCGTCTGATCTGAACACTGGAAAGCATGGGCCATCTTGGTGAAATGATCAGTCACTACTAAAACATCCACACTCTTGCCTTTGTGATCTTCCGCGGACCAGAAGTCTATGCAGACAAGCTCAAGAGGACTGGTAGTTTTAATACTTTCAAGAGGGGCCCTTCCTTCAGGCTCAAGTGTCTTACTGATAACACAACGTTTACAGCACTTGACATGCTCACGGATGTCATGCTCCATGTTGATCCAGAAAAATCTCTGCCTAGCTAGATACAGAGTTCTGCTTTGACCCTGATGGCCAGCATCATCATGGACACCTGACAGGACTTGACTGATTAATGTGGATGGAGTCACATACTGATGGCGCTTTTTGCCAGTGAGCGGATCTTTACTCACTCTGTACAGGATACCATCCAGCATTTTCAATTTCTCCCACTGTTTCATTGTCTTTTGCACTTTATGTGACAGGTGAGCTCTTTCTCTACGTGATGGGCGTCGACCACGTATGACAAACGGAATGACTTGGGACAGTGTCACATCTGCTCTCTGCTCCTCCTGTAGCTCCTGAAGTGAGAAGGCAGACAAGGTGTTCTGGCTTAGTGAGGGAAGCCGATCTAGCTCTTGAGACAACCAGGAGATTGCTCTCTGTTTTGGACCTTGGTCCCACTCAGTGTGACCTGTGAAAACTGCGGAAACTTCATCATTAGTCAGGGAACAACATCCTAGACTCTCTGCAGGGGCTAAACACTCAACACTTTGGTGGTTGGCACTGAGCCTGAATGCATCCTGAACTGAGATTTCTTTGACTTGTTGTGACTCCTCTAACAGAGTTGCATAGGGTTCACTCATGAGTCTCTGACTAACACGGTTATGAATGAACGGCTGCCTGCTCAGTGCATCTGCAACGACATTTTTACTGCCAGGAATATACTTGATGCTGAAATTGTAGGGGGACAACTTTGACACCCATCTTTGTTCACATGCATCAAGCTTAGGCTTTGTGAGAATATATGTTAGAGGGTTATTGTCTGTCCAGACTGTAAAGCTATGCCCCTTTAGCCAGTGGCTAAATTTGTCACAGACAGACCACTTTAGTGCCAGAAACTCAAGACAATGGGCGGGATAGTTTCTCTGTGCACGGGCAAGGGCCTTGCTGGCAAATGCAACGGGACGTGCTTTACTCTCGCCCTCTTGGACCTGTGACAATACAGCACCCAAACCGTCCTGTGAAGCGTCTGTTGACAAGATAAATGGTTTGTTGAAATCAGGGTGAGCAAGCACAACAGAGCCAAGGAGTGCAGCCTTCAGGTGTTCAAACGAGTCAACATGTTCCTTTCTCCAGTCACTTGGGCTGAGCCTCCGGAAAGAAGCAGCACCTCGGGCGTTTACTTTTTTTCCTTTCGGAGCAGCAGTCAGGGTGAAAAGGGGCCTGGCAATCTTAGAACAGTCTTGTATGAAATGCTGGTAATACATTATGTGGGATTATGATATTATTTTATGCCATGTTAGACCCCTAATTAAAGATTGTGAATCATTGTGTAGTTTCAGTTTGCAATATGCTCCTGAACTAGAAGAAGGTGATAATTATTACATTTGGTAAACTGATTTGCATTACATTAGACTGTTGATTTATTGTGAATGAATGATATTGTTTTATGATGCATTATACTGCTGAGTTATAAGAAATACTGTTCACAGAAAGTCATCGTCTCATTTGTCTGATTAGAAGAGAACAGAGCATACTGCCCCATTTCATCAGGAGCAGATAAACAGGGAGCCAAGGTCGTAGCTTAGGCGCTGTGTGAGAAAGAATGTTTAGGCTCTGATGATTAGGTGGGGGCCACTAGAGGCTATAAGAGTTTGATCAAGGCTCCACCATTTTGAGATCTGATGCTGTCTGTTGTATGGTGTCCATCTCCCACGCGTGTGTTCATTAAATCATCGTTTGACTTGACCCGGCCGGACCAGTGTGGTTATTTTGGTTTTCCTCCTGTATCCATTCCCAATATTTGAATCCGTAACAGTTTTGGGGGCTCGTCCTGTGGTATTGGGATGGAAGTTTTGGAGGCTTGGACGGTCCGAGGTGGTCAGACGGGCAGACATTATCCGGCAATCGAACTGAGTGGACAGGCGCCTTTATAAAAGAGGTAGGCACAGGCCTGTTGATTTTATCCGAAGTGTGCTGAATTGGACGATGAAATTAAATGTCTATTCAGTAAAAGTTGCCGGTGAGTGTCTGTTTTGATTTTGAGGAAAAAATCTCATGAGTGTTGAAATTTGAAGTAAGGTTACAAGTAATAATACTGAGTTAGAGTCTCAGGTAAAGGTAATAATATTGGGTTAGAGTCCCAAGGTAAAGGAAAATAATACTGAGTTAGAGTCTCAGGTAGATGGATAGGGAATTGGTCATTTTGTGAGTTAGAGTCTCAATTAGTCTAAAGATTGCATTTCTGTTGGTCATTTTGCGAGTGAGAGTCTCAAATGTCGATAACGTTGCATCTGCATCAGTCATACTCTTGTTTTTGGGTGTTGTCTGTTGTTTAAAAGTATTATAAATTTTGTTAGAACGGTGGTTGGAGTCCACTAAGAGGCGCATAGCCCGGAGGTTACGCTCCCTCCTGGCCGCGGACGCGCGACCTTGACCTGTCGGCGAACAGGGTTAGTTCAGTTGGCTTGACTGTGGGGTACAGGGCATCCTGGAACAAGCTAGGAGTTAGAGTCTCCTTATCTGCGCTTTTTTGGGCACTGTAAATTGACTTAGGGATTTTAGAGATGAGGCCAGATACAGTTAGAGTCTGATACTGGTTAATTGATTACAAAAAAGTTGGACTTTCTTCGGTTGGACCCGTTAACTTAAATTTGTCAAAATTGTGTAGGCGCTAAAACTTTCAGGCCTGGGAGTGATTGTAAATATAAGACGTCTTTGTAATATAATAGAGAGTTGAGTGTGAAACGAGGCTGTGTGTGACGACAGTGCGCTGCGAGCTATTTTTAGATAGTGTGTGAACATGCAAATAAGGTGGCTGCTGTGAAGCCCACAGAGGACTTCCTGTTTAGCGTGTTATTGAGTTTTATATAAGTATGATTTGCAAACAATGATACATGGCTGTAATTAAAACGCTGATTTTGCTGATTATAATATTACAAATAAAGTTTTGAATGACTACGGTGAATGTTTAATGTTTGGCTGAGTTTTGATATGGGAGAGACGGCTTCGCAGCTGCTGGGGGTAAGTGACCGGAAACTTGCATGCCCATAAAAGGCAACTGCCTGACTGTGTGAACTATGCACCAAGAGAGAGAGTAAAATCTAGGTGGATGAATTAAATGGATGTTGTAAGAAAAATAGTAAATGAATGTTTTAGTCTCTTAATACAGGTGGATTTCTCTCAACCAGGAGACCTGAGTACAGCAGCAAAAGGATAGATTAATAAAATTGGGACGACACACATGCCAAGCTCTGGCTCAAAATTTTACAGGTTGACCTCTCACTTTGTCCCCACCCGAAAAAGAAGCTTAAAGGACATCTTCTCCTCCAGTTATCGGTTACCATCACTGGAAATTTTCAGGCAAGTTTTTCACTGAATTGTTTTTGGCACCATGTGTCCCTGAATCTCACAAGCAAGCTCTAATTCCTGGCTGAAAACATGGAATGCTGTTATTTAAGGTGGGAAATCAAAATTTGGGAAACAAAATTAAAAACATACACAATTAGAGAAATGCCTTGTTTGAGAAAAAAGTTAAAATAACCCACCCACAAACGCACATACACGCAATGAAGAAACAGCTTACACTCATGAACACGTGAAGATTTTCCAGCAAGGTTAAAGCAGCAAAACTTAACATACACCTGTTGTTAAATGATAAAGTCTATCCACTACTAACAATTAAACTCTCTGGGTTGCAGGACAACAACTTGACTTCAAAATGACAGACACTGGTAAATCACAAACCAGTGATGAAATAATAAATTTAGTGGTTAAAAGAGTCGAATTGTGACATGTTTTTTTTTTTTCTGATTGATTAATATAAGAGATTACTGAATGAAATAAAATTCCTTTTTTGAATTATTAAACATGATCTTAAGAATTTTAACGTGTACCTGTGTTGTCCTGTCAACTTGGTGGGTTATGAGTTGATTATATAGTGAGAAAAAACAAAAAAAAGGGGGGGAGAAGGCTGACACAGGGCCTGGCCCCTCTCTGAATAACATAGCCAAAACAACATTATTTTCAAACAACATCATTTTCCTGTTCGTCTGTTTTTGTTTTGTTTTTGTTTTTTCTCTTTATGCT
Source organism: Neolamprologus brichardi (assembly GCF_056152115.1). Taxonomy (NCBI): domain Eukaryota; kingdom Metazoa; phylum Chordata; class Actinopteri; order Cichliformes; family Cichlidae; genus Neolamprologus; species Neolamprologus brichardi. The sequence goes on along the minus strand of NC_142119.1, from coordinate 26,885,571 downwards.
TAATTACAGGCTGCTTTGTCGGCCCGGAAACCCGGAGGCTGACATGGACTCCTGCTCTCCCCTCTACCATCTTTGCTCTCCCTTCTACCATCTTTGATGTGACCCTGACCAAATGCTACAGCAGCTGGACTCACAACAACAGCCTGAGAATGTCAACAGTGCTGCAGGAAAGAGATCTCATGCAGCGGAGACGGAGAACGTTAAATCCAAGGCCCGTTTCACTACACGGGGGAGATTTCCAGACAGCTTCAGCTGACAGAGCTGTGACGAGACGCCTATTAAGCCCGGATGAAAAGTGAGGCCGAGCAAAAAAATGCTGACCTTAAGAACTCTGCATTAAAAAACTGTGCAGGACAGTGATGGACCAACACGGAGGATCGGGCAGCAAAAAGGGCGTGCCAGAGACACGAGGAGTAACTGAGGTCAGGAGGTTTGGATTTGGATTTTGTCCAACCTCAGATTGGACAAAAGCAGCAGAAGAACATAAGCTGAAGGCACAGGTGTCGGGGCTCGGTCAGGAGCTGACCTCTGAGAAGAGCCGAACAGCAGAGCTGCAGAAGGCCGTGGAGCAAAGCAAGGAAAACATCAATAAACTTCAATCTGACGTGTACGGAAAAGACTCTGAGGTTTCTGCCTTCAGTGAGAGCTCAAGACATCAGAGCACAAACTGAGCATGGCTCAGGAGGAGCTGGCTGCTAATCGAACCCATCAGTCAGGCTTAGAGTCCCAGATACAGGACTTGAAATCAGCCCGGAGCTTGCTGGAGCAGGAGGTTGCCAAACCTGACGAGAAGCTCCAACAGCAGTAGTAAACCCTGAAGGAGCTACAGAAGCAAAAAGGGTCAAGTTAAGGAGAAGCTGGACAAGGAGAAGATGCAGGACACTGGAGAAAAGGACTGCCTCAATTGGGGCCAGAACCAGTATGGAGAGAACTTTGGGCAGCAGCACCAATGGACACAAACGGACTGAAAAGGAGGAGAGCAGGACCCCAGAGCACGCTTCAGGCCCTGGTTTACCCAGAACACAAGAACAGGAAAGTGATGAACACAAACACACACACAAACACACACATCTACATACACTGACTCAGAAGCAAGAGAAACACACATATGAACACATATGCACTCGTTGATTGACTGAGAAATGACACACACACACGCACACAAATCGAAATGCTGATTCAATTCACTGAGAAGTGATCCACACACACACACATACACACATACATATACATGTTTGTGCAATGAAGAGTGATACACACACGCTGATGCAATGAAGAATGCTTTACTAACAAATGCTATGCTGATACGCAAAATGCTGCACACAAACGTCCAAATACAGAATTTGTTACAACAACAAGAAGTAATTGATTGTTTATTGGTTAAATGCATTTCATGTCACCCAGAGGGCATTTGTGTAGATTTAGGGGACAGGGTCTAGAGCAGTTTGGTTATGAAAACAATGTCTGTGAGTGATGTCTGTTTATGGCTCAAGGCCTCGACTGAATTGTTTACTGTGCTTCGCACAGCCTGATAAGGAGCAGTGGTACAGAGTGAAAATGATGAATTAACAGTGTGAGCCTTATTTCGGAGCACCACATTTTTGTGATTGAGATTTAATTGAAGGAGGAACACACTAAAAAAAAAATAATAATAAAAAAATAAAAGAAGAAAAGGAGGCCAGCCCTTGGATTTATGTAAGCATCCCACATGTATTTAACACAATTGCCTCAGGCTTTAAAGATCTGTACAAAATTCAACAGGAAATCATAGCTTCCCTGTATTTCCTACATTGTTGGCATGCTGGTGAGTGCTGTTGCTCCACAGTAAGAAGGTCCTGGGTGCAAGTCCACAGTCTGGTTAGTTTGCAGTGGTTTCTCTCTGGGTATTCTGGTTTCCTGCCACAGTGAAAAGTCATGCAGCTGTTAGAGCTAGGTTAATTGATGATTCTAAATTATCCGTGAATGTAAGTGTAAATGGTTGTTTGTTTCTAGGTGATAGACTGGTGACCGGTTCGGGGTGCACCCTGCCTCGTAACCTATCACTTTACAGTTATTTCCCAGCCCTCGTGCAATTAGGATAAAGATAGGAGGATGGTAGTTGTTGTAGACCCATTCAATTTTATGGTAATCAGAATTTAGACTTTGTTGAACCGTAGGCAATATGAAGACAACATGTAGTATTTAAGGGACCAAGTAGAATTTGGATAAAAGTTATTGAATAGTGTTGAAAAAATGACAGAATTGTGAAGGATTAAAATATTCCAGGAGCTTAACTTACTCCATCTGAACATGTCTTAATCGTGTAATATGAACTCAAAATGCACAGGTTTACTGAATATGAAAAGGTTGTGTTGATTTAACTCAGTTGTTTAAGTTTCTACCAAAGCAAAACATTTGTGTGCAACTAGTGTCCACTATTGACTGAAATAAGTCCAACATGTTTTTGTCAGTGCAAAAAAGAAGTTACGGTACCTGTATGCTTACACAATATTGTCCCGGGACGGAGAAAAACTTTCTGGTGAAGTTTTGGTTGATTTTGGGTTTTGCTTAACACTGGGTTGATTTTATCAGTGAGGTTTGGATTGTTTTCTTTCTCTAAGAGAGAGAAAGATGGTTTTATGCTTGGACATGTTTCCAACGGGCCCCAGTATTTGTTATTATATGAGTATTTTATTGGTTACGTTTGTCTTTGCTTTTGTTACAGTGCACTGAAATAAGAACATCTGAGAGGAGTGATCCACCGGTGGTGATATTTTGGTATTTTGTGAGTTCCTGATTTAACAAATCAGCTCTTTAATCCAGGCCTGAGAGATTGAACTTTAAAGCGCTATAAAACATGATTACTAGAAACAGTCGCAAAGTATTTTTCTCCATAATTATAATGGGCTCTGGAGAAATTCACTTATATGGGACATTGATCACATGAGAAGTCCTGAGCCTAAAAGGATTGCAGCGAGTCAATCCAGTCCAAAAAAACAAGGAACTGTTTTCCTTTAAAATGATGACGTCATCTTGCTGGTGATGGAGCCTCGAATAGGTTGCGTGTGGGACTCCATTATCAGCAATATCTGGTATGAATGTGTGTGAATGTATGCATGTGACTGGACTGTGATGGACTGACGACTAAATGTTTAAACTGACTTGACACTGAGACAAAAACGATACCGACTTTAGGATTAGTACATGTCTACAAACAATTCACCCAGCTTATAAAAGAAGGGTGGATGTTTTGTCTCGCTTTGTTTTGTTTTTGCAGGAGTAGGAGGACAGAGACTAGGGGGGGGAGGCTGTAGCTTCACATGAGTGTGAACTGCAGACTTAACCCTTTGGTTGCTAATTTTGAGCTACTGATGTTTCCATTAAGAAAATTGGGTTTTATTAGCTGTGTTTCGATTAATGCAGCACATTATATTGTTGGGAATGTTAAATGCTAAAGTGAAGAGAAGCTTTGATTTCACTCAAGACTGAACATGTTATTATTAACCATAGCAGGCCACTGTAAAAAAGCCAATTAATTTAGATAGAAAAAGTCAAAAGCTCTACTGATGTCTATGAATAACAGGGGAATGATAGACTTGTCACATTCAAAATAGAGATATGTAATGACAAACCTTGGTCCATGTCATTTAGGTTCTCCATTGAAATAGTCAATAATTTAGAAAAGTAAGATAGAACCGACAGGGGCATGTGGTGCTGCACAAGAACAAGAGCAAAATAAAGAAAAATTATTGTGTTTAGCTTTGATAAATTAAAATTAAAATGTACCATTACACTCAGAGGATCAATATGAAATTCAATATATGCTAATTTTGTATGAAGTACATGACTGATAACTGTTCTGTCCTGAGCTTTTGTTTTTACAGCGCCCACTTGACCACACCAACAGTTTCTCGCCACCAAAAGCGGGTACTTGCAAAGAATAGGGAGGAATATCATCAGAAGTGGGAAAGGTAAGCCCCGATGGGGGTGATAATGTAACACACCCAAAGAAAGATTTTAGGTCTGACCAACCGTCTCAGTCGTGGGCAAAACGATGACAGTCAATAAAATTCTAAAAGATAATTTAGTGACAAAAAATATCAAGAGATAAAAGATAAAACAGTCCAGTGTCCCATTCATGAATCAAATAAAAACACACAGTCCCAAGGCCAGAGCCAGCTATGCCACACGGCCAGTTGCACTCCACATGTTGCCTTTAACAGGGGTAGAAGTTGTCCTTGGAGACCCACTACCCTGCAAGCATATAGCCAGTGATCACTCCAACCTGTGCAACTATGCTGCCTTTAGGCTGTGGCATATAATAGGCCCTGGCCTGCACAGAGAGACAAAATGACACAGCAGTGTTTGTAGTGTGGGCTATAAGTAGACCAGTGTATCAGTGCAATCAAGTACACCTGCCTCTAATTAGTCCAACCCCATTCCAGCCATTGGCTAACCAAAAATGTGACACACGCACAAAAAACCACTCCCAACCCAGTGCAACTTCACACAATAATATGGAGCTGAATTAACACAGGCACACTAGTCTACCATGTTACAATAACACCATTAATTTCACGTATGGTCAAATTCTTAAAACTTGACCACAAACATGAAAAATTCTTCAAACATTTAGAGACAGAGTGGAGTTCTAGATAAACATAATGCAACAAATCACATAAGGATGGAGCGTTGGAATTAATAAGATGGTGAAAAACCACGCAGGAAAAATGTTGATCATGTTGATTATGTTTATTCCAGTGTGCAGGGATTGGCTAATCTGACCAGGAAATGTTATAAATGGATTGTCGGAACAATCAGCGTTAAAATCACCTTTGACAGTCCAGACTAAGATGGCGTTGGACATCTTCAGGGCGGAAAAGGGTTGGTGTGACCAAGGTGTGGTTTGGCTTGTTGTATGTATATTTCATAATGATACAGCTCTGGATGGACCAGTTACCAGGGCATGGAAGGAGGACAGACTCATTAAATGAGGAGAAGAAATTTTCTGGGATTGGAGATCCTGTGGGTGAGTGGTTGACTAAAAGCATGCATAAAATAAAAGCTATTTTTTGTTATTGATTGGTAATAGATTGATAATTGGCCACATTCACAGTTGTATTGACTTGTAGTGGACGTAGTCTACTTCATGTTTAAGCACTCTAATTAACAGATTGAAAATAGTGACATTAAAGGAAGAATATGCAGCGCCACCCTGTCAAATGCCAGTGCCGGTGGGGCTCAGTGATGAATCAGGTGAGCTTCATGGCTGAATCAAAACATAGAGGCCCCTGCTGTGGTCAGTGAGGGATAAAAAGGGTGTGTTTTACTGTTATTTTAGCATCAGCATTATTGTTACATCAGAATCATATAACAAGCATTGCATTGAACATTTATTGAAGCTATTGACATATTAACATTTGTATTACAGTGATTGTTATAACCCCATGTTAATCTTCTATCTACAGGTGTCAAAAGTAGTCAACAAGTTCATGTTGAAGTGAAGTTCATAATAATACAGGCTTTGTTTGTAGACAATTGTGAAGACGCAGGCTCTGGGCGGAGCCAGGTGTTGAACAGATCTAACATGACAATTAAATTGATTTCATTCCCTAACACAGAATAACAAGACTGGAGCAACGACACTGGACAGGAGAAAGTCTGATACTTTCTAAGATATGAGGTCACTAACCTTTTCTTTTAATTTTCTAGCTTCATTGAATGGACACATGTTAGAATTAGAAATGGCTAATTTGTTTTTTATGTCTTTTATTAGAATGAGTGGTTTTAATCATTTTTATATATATCTTGCAAATGTGCTTATAATGAGTTGGCACTCGGTCTTTTGAAGGTCATAAGCTTCGGTCGGCGATAGTCCGGACTGATAAAGTGTAAGAAATGCCTTGAGTGCAGCGGGCTAAATGCAAACACGCTTACACACACATACACTAAACTAGGATAAGTCCTTGGGACATTCTGAATGTTCTAAACCAATTCTGAATCACCAAAAGATCAGTAGACAGCAACATTAGATTGTTAGAGCTAGGAAGAGAGGTGTTTTGGTTTTCTGTCTCTTACAGAGAAAGGAACAGACACCAGACGAGGTCACAGATATACGAGGATCCTTGGCAGCAGAGACAGTTACGGTGACTGCGGAAACATGAACTGGGTTCAAGTGTCATGGCATTTTGGGCTCCAGTTAGTCACCTAAAAAGGATGGATCAAATAAACACAGCGATAACCACGAAGGGGTTGACGGAAATCCAGGAACACCACACCAACGACGTTCGAGAGGCTGTTGGTCATGAGGAGAACACCTTTCTGTTCCTTTTCCTGGGGAACACAGCTGTGATCCCAGAATACACAGATCATTGTTTGAAATCGGGGCAGAATAATCCCCTGATCTGTGCAACGACTGAAGGGTTGTCTAACCCCTGAGGTTGAAGGAAACAAGAGCAGAGGATCACCCGACTGGAAGACACTGGTGCCTACAGCAATAAAATAAAGGTTAAAAGCTCCTCGGACAGAGGTTCTAGTCCGAGTACGTTTGGAGGGTATAAGGTAGCACCGAAATAAAGCTGTGGGAGAACTGGGGAGTGATGGGAGTATCATCTGTACCTACTATTGTTGTTGTAATAAAAGTTTTTCTTGCATCTGAACTGCGTAACACAGAGGTCATCTCACATATGGTTCACCCAACAGGGGGACAAAAGGCCTCAGGGGCAAGGAGAAATGAACCCGGCAACACTGGATTGCAGGGTGTAAGTGAGCTCTTTAAGTCTAAAGAGCTCATCAGGGGGAATTGTGGGATTATGATATTATTTTATGCCATGTTAGACCCCTAATTAAAGATTGTGAATCATTGTGTAGTTTCAGTTTGCAATATGCTCCTGAACTAGAAGAAGGTGATAATTATTACATTTGGTAAACTGATTTGCATTACATTAGACTGTTGATTTATTGTGAATGAATGATATTGTTTTATGATGCATTATACTGCTGAGTTATAAGAAATACTGTTCACAGAAAGTCATCGTCTCATTTGTCTGATTAGAAGAGAACAGAGCATACTGCCCCATTTCATCAGGAGCAGATAAACAGGGAGCCAAGGTCGTAGCTTAGGCGCTGTGTGAGAAAGAATGTTTAGGCTCTGATGATTAGGTGGGGGCCACTAGAGGCTATAAGAGTTTGATCAAGGCTCCACCATTTTGAGATCTGATGCTGTCTGTTGTATGGTGTCCATCTCCCACACGTGTGTTCATTAAATCATCGTTTGACTTGACCCGGCCGGACCAGTGTGGTTATTTTGGTTTTCCTCCTGTATCCATTCCCAATATTTGAATCCGTAACAATTACCATGCCCAAAAATGACTTTATCTTCTTCTGAGATGGCGTAACCCCATCCTCCATCATGAGGTCAGCCTCTGAAATAGCAGTGATCGCCTTAACCTTGTCAGGATCAGTCGAAACCCCACCTTCAGTCACAACATGACCCAAAAATCTCACACTCCTCCTAAGCAGATGACATTTTTTAGGAGCTAGCTTCAGTCCGTGAGCATGTAGTCTGCTAAACACAATCTCTAACCTCCTGAGAGCCTCTGCTTCACTGGGTGCATAAACAAGCAAATCGTCCAAGTAGCACAGCAGGGTTAAGAAATTCAGGTCACCAAATATGCCCATCATGAGACGCATGAAGCTTGCCGGACTGTTGCACAGGCCTTGGGGGAGTCTGTTAAACTCGTAGAGCCCCATTGGTGTTGTAAATGCCGTTAGTTTTTTATCCTCCTCTGCCATCTCAATATTGTGAAAACCAGAGGTGAGATCCATGGCACTGAAAATTGCATTACCTCCCAGGGCTGCCAAACAGTCTGACTGGTGGGGCAAAGGATGGGCATCCTTGATTGTGCGTGCATTCAACCAGTGGTAGTCAACGCATATTCTGAGATCTCCATTCTTTTTCCATACCAGTACCAGTGGAGACGCCCACTCACTGTTGGATTTGCGGATCAGTTCACGCTCCTCCATCTCTGTGAGCACCTGTCGCAACTTGTGATACTGCCCTGGGGGGACGCGTCGATAGGGAAGTCTGAATGGCCGGTCATCAGACAGGTGGATGCGATGGACAAAATCCTTTGCCAGCCCACAGTCTAGTTTACTCTTGGAAAAAACATCCTCATATCTGTGGATCAGCTGTAGTACCTGAGCCTTCCAGTGGTCTGAGACTTCACAAGAGTCGAGATCTAAATCTTCCAACCCCACCTTCTGCAGGCTGTCACGAAAGCTATTGGAGGAGGGAGAGCTACTCTGTGTGTCGCTACACACTGTCTGGTTCTGGACTTTAAGTGTCTCACCTGGATTTTGATCAGAAGCCACTTCAAGATCTTCAACAGCTACACAAGTGGAGGCATCTGCCACCTTAGTGTTTCGTCTCAGTGTGATAGGTTTATCGCAGGTGTTCAGGATTCGAACAGGGACCCACCTATCGCCACTCATAGAAACCACAGTTCTGCAGACAATGACACCTTTTTTATGAGTCTGAGATTTTGGTGGTTCAATCAGAATGGCACTGCCCTCAGAGAGGGGTGATGATGCTGGTAGTCTGCCCCATACAAGGTGTTCTTGCTTGGGGAGTAGAGTAACTGCCTGAGCTAGTTTGACAGTGCCAATGACATCTGGCATTTTGTCACCCCTCCACCTATTGATGCCAGACAGCATATTGAGAAACTGTACTATCTCGGGCGCTTCTGCTGATTCGGGTTTACTCAGGACTTGCCAAAAATGGGGAGACAGCCTGAAGTGTCTGAGAAGGTGTTTGATGACATTTGTCCCCAAAATTAACTGATCTTTCTGACCAGGGACCACTAGAGCAGGCACTCTGAACGTACAATCATACACCTCCATCTTCAGCTCACATATACATTTGGGTTTAACCTGAACTCCACCACAGCCCACTAAGCATAATGTCAGTGCGAATGTCGCTTAATTCCAGTGCAACCCCAGCGCTCTTTAACTCTTGCTCCGCCTCTTCGCTCAAAGTACACGCCATGGAACCTGTATCAAGAAGAGCCTGCAAAGAGACTTTATCATTCACCAATGCATTCGTGTAAAATAGGCTGTCTGCTTCATCAAGTCTTACTATGTTCTGGGAAAGTACAACAGTACCAGGTGAGGCACACTTCAAGCTTTCTTTGTATACAGTCTGTATGTCATCACTGGGATTGAGGGTCTCACACTCCTCGCTCACACTGTCCCCTCTCAAGTGCAAGCATCCTAGTTTCCCTGGGGACTGCTTTGTTGGGTAATGGGCTCAGTTGCTCTGGGGCAGTCTTTTCTCTGATGCCCAACCTCCAGACAACCTAGACATCTCCTTTCTCTCATGCAGTGAGTGCGTGTAGAATGTGAGCTATTACCACAAACCTGGCATGAAGGGAACCTGGCTGAGACTGGAGGCTGTGGTTTGATTACGGGATGGGCAGGCTGGTTAGTGCGCTCTAGCACCCTCTCTAGCATACTGAGCACGCGGTCTAGAGCACTTGAATTGGAAGCGACAACTCCAGTGGTCTTAACCGGGTTATCTAGGGAACACTTTACTGTACCTACTTGGGCATGGTTCAGTTCAAGTTCAGGTGATTCACTTGTGGTTGTTGCAGTGGCCACGAGGAGGGGATGTGGTCTGGCAGAGCTCAGACTCTTCTTTTTTACATGGCACTCTCTTTGATGTTCATCAATGGCTTCCTGAACTTCCATTACTGTCCATTTACTGATGGGCTTACATTTGAAGACACAGGCGAGGCTGGGATCAGGACAGTTTCTGATAAACATCATGGCTGTTTCTGCCTCCATGTTCTCCATTTTGCCTCCCTGGCGCTGTAAGTGCCTGTCAGCTGTCTCAGCAGCGATATTAAGTCTCACCCAATAGTCTACTGGTGTTTCTTTTGCAACTGCTTGGGTGGCATAGAAGTCAGCCAGTGGTTGACAAGAACCAGGGCTATCACTAAAATAACGCCTGAGTATGGCATAGATGGTCTCAGGGTTGGTCACTGCACCAGAAGATGAGTTACTTTTCAAACCCACCCTAACAATGTTTTTAGCTCTGCCGAGGAGATGGTTCAAGATTTCATCCACTTGCATGGCTCCAGACAACCCTCTCTTCTCCAAATACACTTCCATCATATCTATCCACTCATGAACAGAGTACTTATCTGCATCATCACCTCGGTACATAGGTGGGTCTTTGATATCTTGTCTGACCACTAGGTTCATTTTGGAGAGGTCGAGAGTGGTATCAGGGCTCTTAACTTTGGGGGACTCAGTTGGAGCTGTCTGGTTTGGACCAAGCGGGACTTGACTGGATAATAACCGACTAGCGATTGATTCACCTATCTGAGTCCCCAGCTCACCAATAAGCTCTCGTAGCTCCTTGTGTGTGCTGTCATCACTCAAAGCAGGGGTTGAAAACTGGCGCCCATGAGCATTATTTTGGATAATGTCATCTGATTCTGATGGCTCATCATGAGACATTATGGATCTGTCCCTAAGTCAAAGGAGCTTGCAAAGAAAAGCGTCTGGACTTTCTTTGCAAGCTCCTTTGACTACGATGACCTGGATGACTGAGAACCTTCACAGACAGATCTGTCCCGCATTATTATCAGGATGTCCGAAAAACTCACTGAAAAGCCTTCAGTTAATCCAAAATGCTGCAGCAAGAGTACTGACAGGGACTAGAAAGAGAGAGCATATTTCTCCTGTTTTGTCTTCCCTTCATTGGCTTCCTGTTAAATCCAGAATTGAATTCAAAATCCTGCTCCTCACATACAAGGTCTTAAATAATCAGGCCCCATCTTATCTTAATGACCTTGTAGTACCATATTACCCTATTAGAGCACTTCGCTCTCGCTCTGCAGGCCTACTTGTTGTTCCTAGAGTATTTAAAAGTAGAATGGGAGGGAGAGCCTTCAGTTTTCAGGCCCCTCTTCTGTGGAACCAGCTTCCAGTTTGGATTCGGGAGACAGACACTATCTCTACTTTTAAGATTAGGCTTAAAACTTTCCTTTTTGCTAAAGCATATAGTTAGGGCTGGACCAGCTGACCCTGAATCCTCCCTTAGTTATGCTGCAATAGATGTAGGCTGCCGGGGGATTCCCATGATGCATTGAGTTTTTCCTTTCCAGTCACCTTTCTCACTCACTATGTATTAACAGACCTCTCTGTATTGAATCATATCTGTTATTAATCTCTGTCTCTCTTCCACAGCATGTCTTTTATCCTGTCTTCCTTCTCTCACCCCAACCGGTCGCAGCAGATGGCCGCCCCTCCCTGAGCCTGGTTCTGCCGGAGGTTTCTTCCTGTTAAAAGGGAGTTTTTCCTTCCCACTGTCGCCAAAGTGCTTGCTCATAGGGGGTCATATGATTGTTGGGCTTTTCTCTGTATCTATGAAGCGCCTTGAGGCGACATTTGTTGTGATTTGGCGCTATATAAATAAAATTGAATTGAATTGAATAACTTCATCTGCCCCAGACAGTCTCCAACCTCTCCCAGCAACTGGCGTGAAAAGGTTAAAGGAGCCTTGGCCCCTACCAGTCATGTTACTTACAGGAAATTAACAATAACTACAAAAAGAATTGGAAACAAGAAAAATACGAAAGTGCTTATCACCCAGAAAAATACAACACATGTAAATGTAGCCCAGTTAAACTCTAACACGTGTATCTTGGAGAAATGCCTACTAACAAAACACTGAGGGTTTTTTTTTTTCAAAAGGATCCACAAGATAATTTGGCTGATATCGCAGGTGTCAGAAGTGTCCACCTCAACCTCGGCAATCGGCAGCGGCTGATCAGATGAATCCGGGTCACGGCACCACTTTTATGTAGCAGATTTCAAATGGTCGACTGCGTTGTGACGACAGACACAGACTGGCTGGAAACTGGATTTATTTCTAAAAGACAAAGTGCAGCAGCAAAATCAGTGTCACACAGCAATAGCAGGCCTCTCCTCATTCCAGTGTGGAATCCATGCCGCTCTGCTTACAATATATAAAAGAAAATACAATCTATCAAAACAACAGCCACTTTAAAATCAAATGTTACAGTGGGGTAAAACAGAGACAAATATGAAGCCACTAATAATAACTTGTAATATTTAAATCCCCACTAAGATGGATCAATCACACAATACATATTCAAACAACTTTAACTTTTCCCAACATGGCTGAAAATACTATTCAGTGTGCAGCCTCAGGTCATGAACTCATTATACACATAAAACAAAACCTATACATTTACACATACCTAAAAGACAAAGTGCAGCAGCAAAATCAGTGTCACACAGCAATAGCAGGCCTCTCCTCATTCCTGTGTAGCACAAGTAAGCAACACATAAACGGATGGTGTAACAGATAAAATGCAGTTCCAATTACTATTTTCCTCGTTCAAAGCAATCAAAAACACTTTGGGAGCTTTTAGCCAAAAGAACTAATACTTAGCAAAGACAAATACACCAAATTTAAACGTATAATTTAGTACAGGGAGAGGAGCTGCAGAAAGTGTGCCTCACCAGTGTGGAATCCATGCCGCTCTGGCTGGGAAACCCCACACATGCAACATGTTTACTAGTGGCGTCACACTGATTAATGCCCCACTTCAACAGTGACACGTGGAACCTTGAGGTTACTCTATTCCGTAACCCCCGTTCTCTGATAACATGAGTGAGGTGTCTCACTATGGGGAACGCTCTCTCAGCGTTGTCCTCAGAAGCCTCTATATCATTACTCCAGCCAGTATTGGCTGGCAGTCGTGACGCTTGCGTCAGGGAGGGGCCACCCTCCTCCCTATAAAAGGGTGTGACGCAGCGTCACCCGTCATTCAAGATAAGCTCACCTCTTCCTCGCTTCGTGCAAGGAGGGTGATCTGGTGAGACACCTCACTCATGTTATCAGAGAACGGGGGTTACGGAATAGAGTAACCTCAAGTTCTCTTTCAAACATTCGTTTCGGTGTCTCACTATGGGGATATGCAGACTCCCGTATTGCCAAATAAGCCCATCTGAACGACTGACTGCCAATTTAGGAGGTCTCGTGGGGACCCACACTTAACACAGTGTGGGCTAGAGACGGTGCAGTGACATCCAACCTGTAAAACCTTGCAAAGGTCAAAGGTGAAGCCCAGCTCGCAGCTGCACATATCTCTTCTATAGAGACACCCCTAAAAAGGGCCCAAGAGGTTGCCATCCCTCTGGTAGAATGAGCACGAAGTCCCTCCGGGGGGGGCAGACCCGTGCTGGAATAAGCCAATTGGATCGCCTCAACAATCCAGTGGGAAATGCGTTGTTTGCTAACGGGCTTGCCAAGATGTGGTTTAGCCCAGGAAACAAACAGCTGATCCGACCTCCTGAAAGCCTTCGTTCTCTCCATATAGGTACATAAAGCCCTAACTGGACAGAGAGCATGTAGGCGCTCCTGTTCAGGGGAGGAGAAAGGAGGAGGGCAAAAAGCTTCCAGCTCCAATGGGGTGCATTGGAGATAAGGATTTTTGGGCACAAAGGCCAGATTTGGCCTGAGTGTGACTCTAGAGTTATCCCGCGTGAATCGGGTGCACTCTTTGTGTATTGACAGCGCATGAATATCACTGACACGCTTCGCAGATGCGAGAGCCAGGAGCAATGCAGTCTTCAAAGACAGGATTTTTATTTCCACCTGGTTTAGTGGTTCAAATGGTGGCTGTGAAACTGCCCCCAGCACCAGGGATAAATCCCACGTGGGAACGAGAGGTTTAGACACCGGGTGGAGCCGTCGTGCCCCTTTCATGAAACGGCAGACTAGCGGGTGATGGCTCACCGGGCCATCCACGAAGCCCACATGGCAGGCTGAAATGGCTGCTAGATATACTTTAATTGTGGAAAAGGCCTTTCCTTTATCTAACAGTTCTTGGAGAAAGGAGAGAATTGTTGTCACAGAGCATTGAAAGGAGAGAGTGTGAGACTTTCCACACCATTCCTCAAATACCCTCCACTTGTTCTCATACAATGATCTTGTGGAGGGGGCTCTAGCACTCTGAATAGTGGCTATAACACCCTGGGGGAGTCCTGCCGTACTCAGATTCAACCTCTCACGGGCCAAGCCCACAGGGCAAGGCGCTCGGGGTGAGGGTGAAAAATCTCCCCCCTGGCTTGGGAGACTAGGTCTCGTCGGAGAGGGAGAGGCCAAGGTTCGCTCCACAAGAGGGGCACAATCTCCGCTAACCAGTGGGACCTCATCCACCTTGGGGCGATCAATATCATTGTTAGCCCTCTCTCTCTCACTCTGGTTAGAGTGGGAGAATTTAAGGCCAGCGGAGGGAACGCATAAAGCAGAGCATGTGGCCAGTTGTGAGCTAATGCGTCTACCCCTAGCGGAGCCTCCTGGTCCCTCAGGGAGAAATACAGTGGACACTGAGCGTTCTCCCTCGAGGCAAACAGATCGACCTGTGGCTGGCCAAAGCGGGTCCAGATTTGGGTCACCACATGTGGGTGCAGGGTCCAGTCCCCGTACTGCGGGTTTCCCCTGGACATTAAGTCTGCTCCCAAGTTCAGAGCTCCTGGAATGTGAGTAGCTCTCAGTGACAACAGATTGATGCTGCTCCACATGATCAGTCTGCGAGCCAGCATGTGCAAGGGACGGGAACGTAACCCGCCCTGTCTGTTGATGTATGCCACAACAGTGGTGTTGTCTGTTCTGATCAGAACATGGTGGTTTCTCAACAGGGGAAGGAAGTGTCTCAGTGCTAGAAATGCTGCTAGCAATTCTAGCCAATTTATGTGAGCACCCCTCTGTTGTGAGCCCCAGCTGCCGCTCACTGCTCTGCCCCCAGCCCGTGAGACTCGCGTCCGTGGTCACCACCTTTCTGGCTGTGACAGCCCCCAGTGACACCCCCTGAGTGAGAAATGTGGGATTTCTCCAACAGTGGAGTGCTGCAGCGCAGTCTGCTGTCACTCTGATATAGCGGTAGGTATGGCGCTTTCGATTCAGTCTCAGTGATGCAACCCATCGCTGAAATTCCCTCATATGCAGTCTGCCTAGTGGAATGACTGCCAGTGAAGACGCCATTAATCCCAGCATCTGCAGGCATTTTCTGAATGGGAGATATCTTCCCAACTGAAAAATGCCGGCATGTGATAGCATTTTTTTTACTCTGTCCACAGAGAGACATGCTCTGTACGAGGCGGAGTTTAGAGCTATTCCTATGAAAGAGATGGCCTGAGCTGGCTGCAGGACACTCTTTTGGTAGTTTATGGTGAAACCCAGAGCCATCAGATGATCACTGTCAACCTGGTGTGCTCTCTTCCCATTATTTCGGACTCTGATAGCAGCAGCCAATCGTCTATGTATGTTGCTATGCGGATGCCCCGCCTCTTCAGTGGGGCTATGGCTGCCTCTGTGCATTTCACAAATACCCGAGGGCTCAGTGAGAGACCAAACGGCAGGACCTGGTACTCGTACATTCTGCCCTGAAACGCAAAGCGCAGGAATTTTCTGTGAGGTGGGTAAATAGGGATGCGAAAGTATGCGTCCTTCAGGTCTATTGATGTAAACCAATCGCCTGGGCGCACTACATGCAGCAGAGTGGTGGTCGTCAACATCCTGAATTTGTATGACCTCAGATGCTGATTCAGAGCCCGTAGGTCCAGTATCGGACGCAGTCCCCCTCCCTTCTTGGGCACGAGAAAATACTTTGAGTAGAAGCCGCATTGGCTCTGCTCCTGGGGTATTTCTCGTACTGCTCCCTTTGATAGCAAGGTAGTTATTTCTTCTTGCAGGATCCTGGCTGATTCGCCTTTTGCAAGAGAGAAAATCACTTTGTGAAATCTGGGAGGGGTGGTTGCGAATTGCAAACGATAGCCTCGCTCTAATGTCCTCACAACCCATTCTGGCGCAGCGAGAGCTCGCCATCTCTCTATTCTTGCTGACAGCGGCCCCAAAGACAGGCACTCCACAGTAGACGGAGCTCTGGCTCCCTCTTGTGGCGGAAACTGGTCCTTCGGGCCAGACCCGACTGCGCATGCGCGGGTGGCCCGCGCTTGACCAGCGCTTATGGGGCCGGACACCACTGAGGGAATTAACCCCGGTGGTGTCTGGGTGCGTGGGGGCATTATGTTTTTCAACATGCTTTCTGTGTTTTTCACACATTTTTCCCGTGCCCTTGGCGACATGCCTGGATGCAACGGGTGAGTTTTTAATAAACAGTGTGTTTTGTGAGACAGACATGCTTGATTCAGCTGAACAGTGTCTCGCCGTCTCTTTGTTGAAATGCGCTCTGTGGGATCCAACTCGAGTCCCAGGCGCTGAAAGGTGGAGGCAGAACACACTTCTCCGAACGGGCTCCGGAACTGAGCCCTGGAGTGAACTTGGAGCCCGGGCTGGTCCGGCTCCGATCTCCCCGTGGGGGATGTTAGGCAGTCCGCTTCTTCTTGCGGTCCGACTGCTTGGCTGGTGGTGGGGCACCCTGAGCGGCAGCAGGCGGGACGTGTTTCCTGGGCCAGTGGGTCTTAGGGTTCTGCGATCCTAGGGGACCCTGGGCCGCGACCTGCGGGGCTGGGTGGCGAGGGATTTTAAACGTCGGCACGCCGGCTGGACGGCTGGTGACCTGAGCGAACGTGCGGCGACTGGGTGGAGGCGCAGCCTGGGTCTTCCTAGGGAGACACAGCTGCAGGGCCTCTCCCTTTTTCTTTTTCTCCTCGCACCGTCTTTGCATGGTGGCAACGGCGGTCCCGAAAAGCCCAGCGGGGTCGATGCTTTCATCCAGAATGTCACGTTTTTCTCTGTCCGAAAGCCCCGACAAGTTCAGCCATCTTGCCCTCTCCTGTAGGACGATGATGCTGAGGGCTCTGCCCGCCGCTTGTACTGCTGCTCTAGTGAGGTGGAGACACTGGTCCATAACTACGCCCAGCTCTTCCCACAGCTCGCTAGCATCCGGGTTCGCAGCAGCCTGGTCCTGGAGCTCCGCCGAGTAGGCTAGCAGGAGCGATGAGGCGTTCAATGCCCTCGCGGTGGTGGCAACCGATTTATACGCCTTGTCAGCCAGGGAGGACTGCAGGCGTTCGGCCTTGGAGGGCAGGGACGGACCTGATGACATGGAAAGTTTCTGGTTTGGGTGGAGATGAGAAGCCACCAGATTCTCCACTGTGGGAATTTGGTAGATGCCCTTCTCTTTCATTCCAGCGCAGTCAAACGCCGCCGCTCCCTGCACGGGGTTGGGTGACGAAAATGGCTTTGCCCAGCAGCGTGTGACCTCGTCCACGCATTCGGGGAAAAGCGGCAGTACCTGCTTAGTAGTGCGCTTTGCTACGGGGAGCCTTTTACCCTCGTATCGTGAGGTGGAGGTCTCCGTTGTCACCGCGGGCCATGGGATTGCCAGCTTTTCAGCTGCCCGTTTTGCAACGTCAAATAGCTCCATGCCGCGGGACTGTGTGCCAGGGTTATCACAATCGGCCCCTTATGTCGCAGAATTTCGACCAGAGGGGGCAAAGAAAACGTCGTCATCCTCGTCCGAGACGAGATGTTCCGACGCTCCCTCAGAGGATTCGCTGAGTAGCTCGTCATTAGCCTCGAGAGAATCAAACATAGCTTCGCAGCTGACCTCGGCATCATCCACCAGCGGGAGGACGATATCCATCTCGTCGCCCCAGCTGGTGCCTGGTGTGGCGGACTCAGTGTGCTCCATCGGTGGGCCGACTGGAGACAGCATTGGGTCCTCCTTCGACAAGCTAGCCTGGCGGGCTAGCCTTCGGCGAAGGCTTTTGTGGGTGAAGCGAGCGCAGTGTTCGCATATACCCGGTGTGGAAATAGCTGCTTGGGCGTGTTGCAGCCCGAGGCACATCACACACGCGTCATGTGTATCTGAACCTGAGATTTTGCAACCGCAGGAGCAAATTCTGGGCAGCGGTTTGCGGTCTGCCATATTAAGGAAGCTTGGTGTAGCTAGCTTGGAACGGCTGGACGGCTAACGCTGAACTTTTTTCTTTTCTTCTCTCGGTCGGGTAGCTATGGTGAGCTAGTATGACCTAGCTAGTGTGGTGGCTAGCGCTTGCGCTACTTGGCTTGGTGGCCGTGTGTAGCAAAGACAGATAGCTTGGTCAGCTAACTGTTGAGCTAGATGCGTGGTGGCCGCTAACACACTCTCCGACCTGGCTCTGTGGTGAAGAGCAGGTGACACGAAACGCGAGCCGTGCTAGCGCCCGGTGACCAAGGTGTTAGCTTGCTCGTGTGGACAGTTAAGCTAGCACTCACGTTCACAGTCAGGAGAGATGAGGATTCTAAGAAGCGAGAAGAGGAAATTGAATGACGGGTGACGCTGCGTCACACCCTTTTATAGGGAGGAGGGTGGCCCCTCCCTGACGCAAGCGTCACGACTGCCAGCCAATACTGGCTGGAGTAATGATATAGAGGCTTCTGAGGACAACGCTGAGAGAGCGTTCCCCATAGTGAGACACCGAAACGAATGTTTGAAAGAGAACTTAGTTTTACAAAAATTTAATTTACACAATAATAATAAAAAAAATAAACTATATACAATACAGTTTTGAGAATGTTCACACTCAGTATATTATATCTCAGCTACACCTGTCCCAACTTTTCCAAAACTTTTTGAGGTGTGTTGCTGCCATTAAATTCAAAATGAGCTTAACTTTTTTCTTAAAATGGTGCATTACAGTTTTGTTTTTTGTTTTTTTTTATAATTTTCTATGTTCTACTGTGGACAAAATATGGGAAAGTTGTATCAGAAAATTTGCAATTAGTTGCAATGAGATTTGCAAATTATTGCATCCTTTTTTTGTTCACATTTTACACAGCAGCCTATTTTTTTTTTTGGAATTTGAATAAAATAGAACAGCCATTTATTCTCATTGCACATGTACAACAAAATTGTGGGATATCCATCTGGGCACATTTTATGCTGGGATGCCCTTCCTAATCTCAATGCTCCCATTTGTCCAGGCTTTGCACCGGCACCAGGTTAACACTAGCCCATTAACCCCTGAGGCTGGGTTTGTGGCTCCTTCCGGGCATCTTTCACATGTTGACCACTACATGGACGTGCTAACTGTCGTGAGAAGTGGATTTATTCTGGGAGAGACCAAATCTGAAATTGTGTGGGTTTTTAGCATTATATTATCTTAATGTATTGTAGATTCATTAGTTATATGTTGTGTTGATGGCAGTTTTTTTTAATTATAGTTTATAATCTGGGAGATGGTCACATGACTTAATTGCCTTTTTATGAAATATGGAAAAGCCCATGGTGTGATATGAGCAAAGTGGCTCAGCAGCAGCAGCTTATAAAAGGCTGCCTGTTGCTCAATTAGTGGCTGCTAGTGATGGAGCCCGCAAGTGCTCTTTAGCCCTGCCATGTTTGAGCTCTGTATAATACTCAATACATGAAAATAACAAATTTTGGTCTGCACCAAATTCTCCTTTTAACGGTTTTAGCCAAGCTGCTCATAAAATCCAAACAATTATCAAAATAAAGCTCAATTGTTTTAATAGCTTTTAATACACTGAACATCAAATTCATCCCACATGTGTCACCAGAAGCATTTAATCCCATCAGCTTTACTGACACATTTCAGTGCAACTTAAATCTTGTTTCTATATCTAAAGACATTTTATCTCAGCTCTGTTGGCAGCCTGCGTTTGTTTTGTTTTTTTATTTTTTTTATTTTTTATTTTTTTTTTATCGTCCCTGAAGCTTTCCCTCTGCTTTCCCTCTGCTTTCATGCAGCCAGTTAGTCCCACCTGAGGTAGAGGCGACACTGGGCTTTGTGTGAGATGTTGATAAATGAGACAGGCGCTCAAACTGTCGAGGGAAGCAGCGTGATTCAAGCAAGTACAATAATGTGGCTGTTCACCTTTTTATTACTTCAGGGCGCAGGGACGAGCTCGTGTGGAAGGCTGCTGCAATGATATTACATTGATGACACTGGATTAATATTACTATAACATTTCTGCTTGTCAGACGCACAGGAGATGGTTGATCAAATCTATTCCTAAACATAATTTGCAGGAAGCTGTAAGCTGTCCTTTAATGTTATGTGAAGCATCGTGCTATATATTTTAGTAGTATGACAGCCTTTAATGTGTGGCACATATGCTTCTTATTTATAACATTTTGCCTCTTTGTGCTGATGCTGCACTTGTCGCCAAAGGCAGTTAAAATGTAACTTCTTTCTTTTTAGCATAGGTGAGCTATCCACAGCTGTGAAATCATCCATTAACGAGTGGAACACTCATTACATTCTTCCAGAGAAGGATCCACTTATGCAAGTTCTACTTTTATTGCAGCATGAAGCACTCACATTTGCTCCAACAAATGAAATAAACCTTACTGTAATTTATTCAGACTGAATAATTTGTGTCTTCTGTGGCTGACATGTGAATAGAAGTAGCAATTACTAGCACAAAATTAAAGGGCAGATGTTGTCGCACTGTCGAGCCCACAGCCGTTGCTGTCACTGGATCTACTCCGTTACCTTCTTCTGTGCTTTTACCATATTTATTGCATGATTGTTGCATTCATGAAGGTTTCTGCAAAAAGCTGCCAAATGCATGCACATAGTAACAGCCCAACCCCTGTGACTAATCTTAATTTTGAAAGGCATCATGTGAATAGGAGAGGCAGTGATCTTGCACTGCCTCTAACAGCCGTTACTCTCACTGGGGAAGAAAATTCACTCTGTAAAATGACTCTCCCTCCCACCCGAGATCAGATATGTTGATTTTTTTTTTCATTTTTTTTTCTGGGGGAAATAAACACTCTGGCAGCTCACTCTCACTCCCACACAGCCAAATTAGCTGTCACCAAGGACATTAAGCTGTCATCTTCTGAGGTCCCTCTCTCAAATGTGTTTGCTGCATATAAATATATATATGCTCTGCGAGTGTCACTGCCCAAGATGCCTTTTTGGAAATGGATGCAGCAAGGTTAGTGAGGTTCTACTCAAACAACTGACTGCACGGAGAGATAAATACGCATATAAGATATGTGTTCGCAGTTTATGGTCCAGCTGCCCCTAGCTGAGCATGGAACCAACAGTGTGGAAAAAAAAAAAACCCTACCCTTCCAGTCCATATTACAAAACACCATCACAGTGGCATTGCTTGAAGTTCATTTACTCCCTGCATGCAGTGATGAAGTACACCTCATTGTGCATACTAATGGCCCACGTGAGGCTCACAAAATGATAGAACAGCTCTGTTTTGGAGATGAATATTGAAAGTTAAAATTAGTTTCAGCTTATAGAGATCTCTCTCCCATCAGTGCTGATAATTATGTTGATGCATTTGTTCAAAATGGTAAACAGCCAATTTGCTTTCAGGTCTCTCTGATGCTGGAGAATGATGCTTTTTGGCAAGGGATGTTTATGTTTACTGTAAAGGTTCTGGCTCTGCAGCAGCTGAAAAAGGGGACGTTTCATCCCTCATAATCTGAATTTCAGTGAGCACTGTGGCACTGAGATGCTTACTGTTGTCTCAGGACTGGAGGTAAAACAGATGGCTCTCTGCTGTTGCTCGGCCGTCATGTTGTAACTTTGGCCTGTCAACCAAATGTTCAGTAGTGCGTACGTAGCAATCACAGGTAGTTTTCACACTTGGTTTGAACCCCACTGAAGTTCAGAGACTTCTAAAGGTGGCGCTGACATCTTAAAGCCTTCTGTGAAGATGAGTGTATGACAGTGTGATCGCTGTTGCCATTTTCTCTGCAGCTGCTGCATGTTTGCCAAAGTGTCTCTGCCAGTGAATGAGTTCATTTTTTTAAAAAGCAGCAGCGTTTGTTTAATCACTTCACACTCCGTGTCATATTAACACTTTTAAATCAATCAAATGAATCGTAGATAAACAATTTTAGCCACTGATCAGCATGTTTTAGTAGTGGTTGATCTGTTGGTCCATCAATTTATATATCAAATTAATTAGTGATGAATTACCTTAAACTTTTCTACAGAAGCTAAAGTATCAGGGCCATGAACTGACTTTTTCTGTTGTGACACCAGCAAGCTGGCATCTTTTATTTTTAATGCACAGTCTCACTGGCGACTTCATAGGGTACACCTGTTCAACTAATTGTTAAAGCAGACCAGCCAATCACGTGGTAGCAACTCAATACAATTAGACTTTTAGACATGATCAAAACAACCTGCTGAAGTTTAAACTGAGCAGCAGAATGGGGAAGAAAGATGATGCAAGTGGCTCTGAATGTGGCATGTTTGTGTTGTTGCCTGTTGTGTTGGTTTGAGTATTTTAGAAGCTGCTGATCTGCTGGGATTTTCCAGATTGGGAGAATGGTCGGAACATGAGAAAATATCCAGTGATCGGCAATTCTCTGGGTGAAAATGCCTTGTTGATACCAGAGATCAGAGAATAGCCAGACTGCTTCAGGCTGATAGAAAGGCAACAGCAACTGAAATAACCGCTCTTTCAATGAAAGTATGCAGGAGAGCATCTCTGAACCTTGAAGGAGATGGTCTACAGCTGCAGCAGAAGATCGCAGCAAAAGAAAGGAAACTAAGAATATTTGTCCAGGCGAATCAAAAGTGGATGATAGAAAATGGCAAAATGTTTCCTGCTCCGATGAGTCTTGATTTCTGCTGCAACATTTGGCTGTAAATAACATGAAAGCATGGCTCCATTGTTTTAATGTCACAGCCTACCTGAGTATTGTTGCTTCCTTCGTGACCACGCTTTTTGGTGCAACGGGAGATTCACATTGTGGATTTGGATTCGACAAATCTGCAGCAGTTGTGTGATGCTATCATCTTAACGTGGAACAAAATCTGTGTGAAAAGTTTCCACCACCTTGTAGAATGTGAGCTATGAAGAATTAGGGCTAAAGGTAAAAAGGAGGCCAACCCTAAACAACAACATGTACCTTATAAAAATGGCTGTTGAAATTATTTAAATGTATCCATGTCAACCACAGGATGAATTGTAATCTCTGACTTTTCCTTCAGTCCTAATTGTAATTAATGTGTAATTAATGATAATTAAAACAATTTAATTTGTGTATTACTTTTTAAAAGCCACATTTATAAACTGCTTCAAAATTTCTGTTGAAACCACACATTTAAAAAAAGCTCCAAGCACAGCTGTGCTGTCATCTTAAATTTGAGTTTCAAAGTTCATTCTTAACCTTGGAAACAGCTGCGAACAAACTAATCTCCCTTGAAGCTCCATTAAGAAGCTGTTGAGAGGTTAACTTATTACATGACCTTCATCAGCAGATGGCATTTGCACTCATTCATATGAATTTTTCTCAATTTTTCAACTCATCACTGAGTTAGCGAGACAGAGATGCTGTGAGATGGCGTGAAAAATGTCAAATCTACATGTAATATTCAAAGAATGCATTAACGAAGGCAGACGTCATTCCTAAATAATTGCTCTCATACTGTATTCTGACCAAACAAAATTCAGCAATAAGTCACAAATCATATTGGCTTCATTCATCATCCGTGAAGTTATTCACTTCCTTGAAATAATACACAATATGACCTCCCATCTCCTGTGACTATATTGCGTGAAGCTGTTGGTCGTTCATCTTGAGAGCAGGTGCGAAAAGGTTGAATAAGTGTGCTGGCGGCTCGGTTTGTGTCAGGCTGAAGACACTGATCTGATAATGTCCTCATTAGCCGACCTCAGCCCAACAGAAACCGCAGCCAGGAGCAGGAGGTCTGCTCTGCTGGTGACAGTTGCCGCCTCAGGGCCGTCATGGGCCAGATGAGCCCTGGATGGCAGCTCACAGATCTCTGAGCTCCATCAGTCACAACCGATAAGAGAGAGAAAAGCAGAAAGTTAAGGGGGTGCTGGAGAGAATGACCTTGATTTTTCCTCTAACCGACGTGATAGGTCATTTTATATATAGTACCCAGTACGCTGTATGACACAAAACAGCTGCTGCATTTCTTTCTCACATATGAAATCCTTTTTTACACAAATATGACAACCACCTTTATTCTCTTTTTTGCCTTCCGCTGAAGCATCAAAAGAAGTCAAACAAGAAATCACACCAGCACAGCTGGTGTTTCAGCATGAAGTACAGAAAGTACAATATCGAAATAGAAAACTCCACTGTGGCAATAATCCTGCGCCTGTATGCTGCAGCTGCATGTGTACTGTCTGGTTAAGGCTGCTTTGTTCTGTTCCTGTGACAGAGCTCAGTTTATAGCCTCAGTGTGAAACTGTGGAGGAAGAAAGTTCACTCCTACCTCTTTGACTGATGGGCCTCTGAATTTATTTCTGCTATCAGCAAAGTCAGCATGAAGAGGTGCCCCCCGAGTGTGTATACAGACATGTTTGATGCTCCAGGATAATGCTGCCACTCTTCAGCTAAAGAGGAAAAGCAAGAAAAGAAGGATATAGCAGAAGTCTTTTTCAAAAATAAACAGAACTGGAGGAAAGCAGAGTGCACAAATATACACAGACCTGCCCGTCTATTCACCAGGAATGAGTGTCATTCAGTCTTTAGCGCTGTTCAAAGTAAATTAGCTTTTCAATTATCGAGGGTAAATGCCAAACATTCACTCCTTCAGTCTTTTCAGATATGAAGATTTTTTTTACTTTGTGTCATCTCAAACTAAATAGCTCTGAGTTACGAATTATTTTTTTTGGACAAAATAAGACATTTCAAGCTGTCACCTTGGGCTCAATAATGGAGAAATTATTATTTTCACTTCTTTCAACGATTTAACCATAAAAAATTATGACTCACTGATAACAGAAATCATTTGCAGCCTTAACTTAAGATGAACAAAAATTATTACATTACATTACTTAAGGGCAGCACGGTGGCACGGTGGTTAGCACTGTTGCCCCACAGCAAGAAGGTCCTGAGTTCAATTCCAACATCAGGCCGGGGTCTTTCTGTGTGGAGTTTGCATGTTCTCCCCGTGTTTGCGTGGGTTCCCTCCGGGTACTCCGGCTTCCTCCCACCGTCCAAAGACATGCAGCTTGTGGGGATAGGTTAATTGGATAATCCAAATTGTCACTAGGTGTGAATGTGCGAATGAATGTGAGTGCGAATGGTTGTCTGTCCCTGTGTTTTGGCCCTGCGACAGATTGGCGACCTGTCCAGGGTGTACCCCGCCTCTCGCCCTATGACAGCTGGGATAGGCTCCAGCGCCCCCCGCGACCCTGAAAAGGATAAGCGGAAGCGAATGGATGGATGGATGGATGGAAAAATTATTACAATTACACAATATGTATAAGGCCTCCCATTTAGCAACATTCTGTAGTATTTTAAATGTTTATTAGTCAGATGATGCGGCACAAATGATGGAAAATGCTGAAACATGCACAAGCCTCTATTTTTACTGTTCGTTTCACTTCAAATCATACTTTACAGTGCAGCCAGGTGAGTTTGTAACATTGTTTCAAAAAGGAGAAAATAAAGACTTTCTCGGTAGCTGTGGACCACAGGTGAACTCAAAGTCATTTTCATCCGTGGCCCACATACAGCTCAATTTGATCTCAAGTGTGCCGGACCAGTGAAGCTATTGCATAATAACCTAAAAATGACCTCCAAGTTTTGTTTTTTCCTAGAGACATGCACTCTGAGAGAACTCACATTTAGCAATTTGTTTATAAAACAGAAGAGCAGTCTGAGATGTCTTAAGGGTAAAAAATGTAAATATTACATCTCAGTTTTTCCACATTTCGGCAGTTTACTGCCTTGACTTAACTATTTTTCTTTATGGTGGTGACGCAGGATTTAGAAAAGGGCAACATATCTCTGGCATAAATCAGTTCAGGCAAAAACAACTCATGCAACTCAAAAAACAAACAAACAAACAAACAAAAAAACAACTCATGCTGTCCATTCATAATGAGACATCTTCTTGGTGCCAAATGCAACAAAAAGCCATCCAGTGAGCCTGACACCCCTGCTGCTGAGCGTTATCAGCAAATTGCTTACAAAGTTATTCTCTTTCATTTGACTTAAAATTTGAGGCTCAAAGGTGGAAATAGCCATCCAGGCAACAATTTTACCACAAGGCTGAAATTTTTACTCATGATAAACGATGGCATTGCAACTTCAGAACACATCCAGAAGGAGAGATTTCTGTCAGCTGAGGACAGGACAAGTTAGTCAATTTGAGGCCAAAAACCGCCTCTGTGATTTTGTAAGTTGTGACCAAAAGATAAAAATCTGTTTTCCAATGCTAGAAAACAGTTCAAAGGATCATTTTTTATTTATTTATTTTGATGTAGACTTGTAGAGTGCCGAGAACATGAATTGCATCCCTTTGCCTTACTGAGAGAATGTGAAATAAGAAGGTGAAAAGAGGGTAACTGTAATGTTTTCAGAGTTGCCTGTGCTACTGAATATGTGGAAATTTGTTTGACCTCTTTCGTGCCCTTACTGCTGCCTGCTCTGAGGGTTTTGTTCCTCCTCACCCACAACTGGCTCATTGCAACAGTCATTCACTGTTGTGCCTCTTCTGGGTTATCCCAGCATATGGGAAGGATTAACAGCAAAGAGCCTATATTTCTGCTGATCGGCCATCCTGATCGTTTTTCAAGCCTCTGCCTCTAAAGATTACGTCGTACAGTAAAAGCCAAGCGAGATGATAGATAGCCAGTTCCTGAACGCCCATCTGTCATTTCCGGCTGCCGTCAGCGCCGAGCAATCTGAACTCGTAGTGAATATAGAAGCATTTTTTACAGTAATTTCTCTGACTCTGACTGTCATAATGATACTCTAAGTGTGCTCTGCTCAGCCTGCTACCTTTAAAGGCATAAAATATCTCATGACCTATGGATCCTTTATTTCCTTTTGTTTTGTTGTTGTTTTTAATCCAACAGCAGGGAAATGCTGATATTTTTGTCTATCCTGGTCTTGGCATCAGTATAACATAGTGTAAGCAAGTCCATATGTCGACAGTGTAGCTTAAATGCAGGTGTTATTGCTTATGCTTTTGCTCTAACACCATTAAGAGATTGCACACTCCATCCCTGGAGCTTATCACACCAGTAGTCTGGCAAGTTTTTGAAAGCCTATAATTGCAGGTGAGGATCAGCTAAAGGGAATAATGCTGAGCTGTGTTATGAAAATTACAGCAGGCTGTTTATGGTTGACTTTAGCATAAGCCACTAAGGTCACTGGAACAGAGACTTGATATGAAGTTTCACTTTCTGCTTGTTCCCCATGGTTTTTGTTATTTCACATTTTGTTATTTCACGGGGTTTTTTGCAAAAATCTGTTGACATAATCTCAAATCTCATATTCAAGTTAAGATGAACTGTTGTGCAAAACACTGACAGTTTTGGGTGGCCACAGTAATTATGGAAATCAGGAATAAGCTGTCATTAATGGCCCAATGGTCAAAAAAGAGGGCCTATGATTGTCTCAATTGTCTGTCTCCACTTCCATGATTACCCTTTGTGTATAAATAGTCCTGCCCCCCACCACCACCACCACCTTTATCACAGTGTTGTTGCTTACCTTTCTGTATTCAGGCTTTTACACAGTTATCAAGATACTAACAAAGCACCAAAACCAACAATGATTTTTCTAGAAAGTATTGTGTAGCCTGATATAACAGATTATTGTCTAAAAAAATATTTAAAGCAGTTAAATGACCCACAGTACTTTAGTTCTGACTCAAACGACTACACACACCATCTGGTATAACGTCATGCAGCCTTCGCAGACGGCAGCGTGGTGTTACGTCAGGCGTCTATAGTGAACTTGTATACGTCCTGCAGTGCAGTGTGATGGGTGTGACCAGTTTGATGGCAGTGCGGTGTGGCGCAGTGTAACACCATGCAGCATTCGTAGACGGCAGCGTGGTGTTACGTAAGGGGTGTATCCTGAACTCTCATTTTCTCACTCTACACTTACGACTGCACGGCCACTAGTGTCTCCAATTTCATTGTGAAGTTTGTGTACGATACAACAGTGGTGGGTCTTATCACCAAAGGTGAAACCCGGGTGTGACCAATGTGATGGCAGCGCGGTGTGACCTGTGACCTGTGTATCCAATGTGACGTTACGCAGCCTTTGACAACGGCACTGCGTTGTTACATCATGCAGCCTTCGCATCCATCTCACCCTGTGACAAAAACAGAAGGGACAATAGTGGACTTCTGGAGGTGTAGTAAAGCACATACCCCGATCACCATCAACAGCGCTGCTGTGGAAAGAGTGAACAGCTTCCGTTTCCTAGCTGTACATCTGGCAGAGGATCTCAAATGGTCAGTTCACACGAACAACATACCCCTTCATAGACGGCGCAGTGTGACGAGAGTGACAAACCGCGCTAGCCGTTAAACTGCGCTACCTTTTAAACTGCGCTACCTGTGAAACTGTGCTGCCTGTGAAAATGCCAGTTAAACCGCGCAGGCAGCACGGTCTGATGAGTGTGACGGGCAGTGTGACGGCAGCGCGTTTCTAATCTGTGTGACTGATGTGACGTCATACAACCTTCACAGGCAGCAGCGCGGTGTGACCTGTGTGACCGGTGTAACCAGTGTGGCGTGGTGTAACGTCAAGCAGCCTTCGTAGACGGCAGCGTGGTGTTACGTCAGGGGTGTATATTGAACTCTACACCTACGAATGCACGGCAACTAGTATCTCCAATTTCATTGTGAAGTTTGCGGATGATACAACAGTGGTGGGTTTAATACCCCGGTGTGACCGGTGTGACGGCAGCAAGATGTGACCTGTGTATCCGATGTCACTGGTGTGACGTTACGCAGCCTTTGTAGACGGAAGTGTGGTGTTACGTCAGAGGTGTATACTTTCATGTACTCACACTACACCTACGACTGCACGGCCACTAGTATCTCCAATTTCAATGTGAAGTTGGCGGACAATACAACAGTGGTGGGTCTTATCACCAAAGGTGAAACCCGGATGTGACGGCAGCACGGTGTGGCCGGTGTGGCGCGGTGTAACATCATGCAGCCTTCACAGACGGCAGCGTGGTGTTACGTCAGGGGTGTATACTGAACTCTCATGTACTCACTCTACACCTTTGACTTCACGGCCACTAGTATCTCCAATTTCATTTTGATGTTTGCGGATGACACAATAGTGAGCGTGATGTTACAAGAAGGATCTCAGTGCCTTTAAACTTTAATGCGAACCATCTCACCCTCAATGTCAGAAAAACAGAAGAGATGACGGTGGACTTCTGGAGGTGTAGTAAAGCACATACCCCGATTACCATCAACGGCGCTGCTGTGGAAAGAGTGAATCGCTTCCATTTCCTAGCCGTACATCTGGCGGAGGTTCTCAAATGGTCAGTTCACACAAACAACATACTTCCATACCCTTCAAAGACAGCGCAGTGTGACGGGAGTGACAAACCACGCTAGCCGTGAAACTGCGGTACCCGTGAAATCTTGCTGCTTGTGAAACCGCTCTACCTGTGAAACCGTGCTACCTGTGAAAACATGCTACCCGTTAAATCGCGCTACCAGTTAAACCGCACAGGCAGCACGGTGTGATGGGTGTGACGGCAGCGCATTTCTAATCCGTGTGACTGATGTGACGTCATACAACCTTCGCAGACAGCAGCAAGGTGCGACTGGTGTGACGGCAGCGCGGTGTGACCTGTGTGACTGGTGTGGCTGTAAAATTTAGTACAACAATAAATGTGCTTTCATCTGCACCTGAAAATATTTCATAACAGAAGTACTAGTTTCTGTTTTTGGTCATATATTATTTAAAAAAAAACTTGTGATGTATTTTTACTTGGAACTGCCTACATATTTTAATAAAAAAACACGGAAAGACATTAATACACTTTTGACACTGCTATCTTTAGATACATGATCAAAGCAGTCTAGGCTTCACACAAATTGGGCTATGTTTCACCAGAATATCATTGAGAATGTGACACACTCTGTAAAGGTTTGATGGTTAATCAAATGAATGGGTACCCTGAGTTTGTGCCTTTTGAATTATGCTTTGTATAAAACAGTGCTAAAAACAACTGATCCCGAACATGAAATCCTCAAAGCAATAAGTCTGAAATCTTTTCCGAGGGGAGGAGCGAGCTTTCTAATTCTATTTTGTTGCATTTTTGTAAAACGGATAAAACTATTACTGCCACTATCTTTCGGCTTTTCTAGTACATTTCTGTCAAATGCCTGATGGACTCATTCTTCATAGCTTTCTTCCTGCAATGAAATTACTTCTCTAATGAGGTAAATGGTGGAAATGTAGCCAGACAATATTACAGATATTTCTGTATATGTTTTTGCACTATACACATTTTTATGTGTAAGGGCTTTGCCAGAGAAGCTGCGGTAGTGTGCACTTCTTAGTTTCCCCCGGGTTACCCTGCACAGCGTTGGCATGGCTCGTAGTTATTCCTGCTCGCTCATTCATGCAAACACTCGTCTCCGCTCCCTCTCTCTAACCTTACATATCTCACAATATTTCCCTCTCTGCCTTCCTCACTTGCTTCCCATTCCCCTCTCTTGCAGAACCATTCATCCATGGCTGCTACACCAGTGGCTAGCCTGTGTGCTGTGCCTGATGCTCATAGGCTGCTTTCAGATTTCTGTCTCACCCCTAAGCAACAGCACAGATTAAATACTTAACTTTATTCATTTTTTTCCTCTTCCTGCCTCTCTCTCTCTGGTCTGGCATTAAAAATTCATCCACTCTGTGTTGTGTTAAAAGCACATTACGCAAGAGTCTAAATATACCCCCTCCCAGGCACGATCCGTTTGTCCCTTGATGCTTTTACATGTGTGTGCTGCCTCTGTGTATGCATGCATTGTGTATATATGTGTGTGTGTGCATGTGAGTGAGAGCAGGGTAAAGCTACATCTGTTACATCTGTCATATCCCAGGAGGAAGGCAGCTTGGAAACGTCCCCCAGGTGGCAACAGGGTGATAGAGCAGCTTAGCAAACAGGTTGGGTTTTCAAGGAAACACGCGTGGATTTACTTTCTGATCACTGTCCAGGTTTGCAACAAAAGAAAACAGTCTTCGGTCTAGTTTAGTGTTTTCAGCTCATTCACCTGTAAGAGGTCCTGATTTTTCCCGAGCTTTAGAGTGTTTTATCATGTAGTGATGGACATTCAGAAGAGAAGAAAGTTCTGCTGTGTGCATCAGTCTCTCCCTAGGCTGCCTGCCTGCCCACAGCAACAAAGGCTGACAGTTGAACCGTTTGATGCTGCCTTCTGGATGAAAGGCCCCTGTAATTGTTTGCCATTACAAACTGTACACCATCTTTGACAATGGCAGTGAAAAGAAGCATGTCCCCACCATCTTTTAAAACCAGTGTCTGCCATAAAGTAAAATAACAAGTTCTTTTTTATTTTTAATGCAGTCATTTTGCTCTCAGTATGCTGCTCTCTCTAATTGCTTTTTAATTTATTTATTTTTTATTTATTTACTTATATATCACAATTAACAACAATAGTTGCCTCAAAGCACTTTGTATTGTGGGGTAAAGATCCTACAATATTCGAGAGAAACCCCCCAACAATCAGATGACAGTAGGGAGGAAAAACTCCTTTTTAACCGGACGAAACCTCCGGCAGAACCAGAGGGGAATCCGGCAGGGAGGGGCAGCCATCTGCCATGATCAGTTGGGGGTGAGAGACAAGAGCAGAGAGCAGAGGAAACAGAGCCAGAGATTAATAATAACTAATGATTAAATACAGAGTGGTTTCAAATCGAAAAGAGTCAAGAGAGATGAGTGAAGACGCCACCAGCAGCCTAACATTACTGCAGCATGATTGTAGCCCTAACTATAAGCTTTATCAAATTGGAAACTTTTAGGCATAATCTTAAGTAATGAGGCCCCATATATTAACTTAATATGCACACTAATATGACATTTATATACATTTAATATGCACAACCTGGTCAAAAAGTGTTTCTCACAGTGTTGTTCAGACCAGGGATTGCATTCAGAGTAAGCATCTGGCTAGAACCTTTTGTCTGAATTTAGAAAAAGAGAACTAATTTATTTTTATCGTACTTCACAGATAAATAAACTTTGATAACATCTGCATAGAAATGACAATTTATGCTGCGTTTTCTAATAATATTATTTAAGAGAAACGTGTATAATGTAAAAACGTATTGGTCCTGACACAGAGACCTGTGGAACTTCAGGACTAACTTTTGTGTGTGCAGAAGACTCAAAATTTACATGATCTATTTATTATATAGTCTATCAGATGGATATGATTCAGCCACTGCAGTGTAGTTTCTTTATTACCAACAGCATGTTCTAATCTCTGTAGTAATAAGTTTATGCTCATCAGAATTGAAAACTTCACCGAGGTCTAGCAGGGCAAACACAGAGATAAGTCCACTGTAAAAGGCCATAAGATCATCATTCATATCCTTCACTAGTGCTGTTTCTGTGCTGTAAGGCAGTCTAAATCTTGACTTTTCAAATAACTTGTTTATCAGCAGATGATCACCCAGCTCTTTCATGAATCTTAGAAATAAGACGAATATTGGAGATTGGTTAATAATTAGCTAAAACAGCTGGGTGAGGGAAAGGCTTTTTAAGTAATGACTTAATTACAGCCTCTTTCAAAGTGGTACGTAGCCTGCTACTAAAGATAGATTCATCATATGTAAGATCATAGCCTTAATAAATGGTCGGACTTCGTTGAATAGCCTTGTGGGAACGGGGTCTAATAGACATATTGAGATTTAGAAGAAGTAATTATTGAAGCTAACTCAAAAAGACTGATAAAAGAGTGTCTAAAAAAATAACAGCAGCTGTCAACGTTCCTGTGACTAATGATATGTTCATGGGATGGCTGTGAATATTTTTTCTCTAATGCTTAAGAGTTTATTTGCAAAGAAATTCATGAAGTCTAGTTAAGTTTAAATGAATACTCGGTTCAACAGAGCTCTGACTCTTTGTTAGCCTGGCAACAGTATGAAAAGAAACCTGAGGTTGTTCTTATTTTCTACAATAAGGGATGAATAGTAAGGTGTCTTTATGGGGGAGATATAGTAGGGAGTCAAAACTGAGTAGCCACAGTATTCAGGGACATCCACAATGATGATGTAGCACTGTTAATAAGATAATCAGCCTCTGTGGGAGTAGAGTTTAGGTAGCTGCTGTGAAGACTAGAAAATTTTGGTTTACAAAATCTGTGCTGGCAAATGGTATGGGGACATTCATCAATTTTAGATCACTTTAAATGTTAAATGCACTACTGAGAACTCAGAATAGAAGTTGTAGATTCACATGATGTGAGAGTTGATTGTGCAGACTTAGTGGAAGACTGTGTGCAGAAATGCAGGAGTGAACCAGAGCAAGGTTAAGAAACAATAGCTCTCACAGATAGATTCTAAACTGGGTAACAGGCCAATCAGATAGAAGGACATTCTCTTTTATAAACTTGTGTACTGCTAGTTAGAGTCGTCTCTCTTCCGGAAGTTGGCCACAGCAAACTGCTGCAGACTGTGGTTTTCTAACCGGAAAGAGATCCATGTACATGAATTATTTTTGAACTGCTTGAGGCAATAAATTAGTGAAAACCTGGATTGGGACTGACACCCTCTTTTACCTCAGATAAAAAGAACACGCAACACTGCTCTGCCTTGTGTTGGCACATATCACAATTTCAGAAAGACATCTACTGTGATGATATTTATTTTCTAGTGCTGTGTAGTCCATTATAGCCAACTTAAATGTTATGAAACAAAATAGTGTTAAATATTGAGTCTGCGTGCCATATGTCAGAACAAGGTGGAATAAAGTGATGTGTTGGTTCATTTACATTTTGACAGTAGCCAATCAAATCTAATTGTGAATTAAATGTGGTGTGGAAGCTGTCTGAGAAATCACATAAAATGTCTGATTAAGGGCCAGAAAGACAATTTTTAGAATTGAAAGCTGCACCAAAGTGGGATGGATGTCATCTCTATTGAATAGGCCAGGTTTTCCCTGGAAAGTTTTCCAGTCATCTAAAGCCCACATTGTGATTTTCATTTGCAATTAATTGATCAGTCAATAGCATGGTTACTGAATTGTTGTTGGGGAGGGGGGCGGTGTTTATTTATGTTTATTTATGTACTTCACAGTTGCTGCATAATGTTTAGTTTGCTGCTCAAGTATTAAATATGTTTAATTCCCTTTATTGGATAAACTGTAATGTGTAACTAATAACTGTGGAGAATCCAGTTTAAGCAGTGGCATGCTGAATCACCACATTGCATAGATACATACAAAAGTATGCACACACACACACACACACACACATAATCCTCATCTAGCAGGCTGCACTTTTTTCTGTAGATTTTCGGGTGTGTGATTTGAGTAGATCTAACAATGATGAATATCACAAGCTGGATGATGATACACTAAGGGTTTCTTCTGTTTCTTCAATCGTCTCCACATGTGACACCTTGATTCTGCCAGTGCATCTCCCCACAGACAACACCTGCCAGCTCACCCTGCCAGCCTGTACTGATGTGTGGCATCCCTAACTCGATCATGATTGTGAGCACAACACCTGCGATCTACAAAGTTGAGAAAGCTGCCAAGTTCCTCCCATGGTGAGAGGTGTTTCTCTATCTGTCTGGTTTTCTTTCTTCTTTTCTAATTTCTGTCACCTCTCGTCACCATCTATACCAGGTGCGTGTGCACAGCGTGACACAGAGAGGAGCTGTAACATTTGCCTTTCGGGGCTGCACGAATCTAAAAAGAATGAGTCAATATGACTCCTGCAAATGAATAGTTTGCTCAGTATTAAATAAGACTACCATGCCTTGAAATGAATGAAGACTCAAGCAAGAAAAGTTAGCTGCTATGCTGCACTGCAGTAGCAAGTGCTTTTATTAGTGAGAGGAAGCAACACAGAAGAGGAACATCTGGTCCCTTGTGGCTAATTCGTCTGCTTGGGCACCCAGCGTATCCAGTGTCCCCTCTCTCCTCAGCAGAAACCGTTCTGAGTGACAGTAGTTTGCTGTACATTGGTCTGTTCTCTCTCCCCATGGGTCTAATTTGTGCAAGCTGCTTTTGAATTGTTGCAAAGAAGATGCAGGAACAAAGCCAGCTGAGGGGGCTGGGGCATGTGGGACCTGCTGTTCCTCAGTGCCGTTAGTTCTGTTGCCAATTCATCTTCACTCTTGTGTTCTTCCTCTGCACTTCTTCCTCTTTCACCCCAAAGAGTCAGCGTTGTGTTGGTGATATAATGAAAGAAAGGTGTAAGGGGGAAGAGGTTAGTAGGGTAAATCTAAGTGCATGAGTTATGTGCGTTGAAAAGGGACACGAGGAGGAACAGAATTTTAAATGAGCCACCTGCTGAGTGTAGTTCAGATGTAGTACTCAGATGCACACTGGCATAAGATAGTAAAAAAGAACTTTAATAAAAATGACCAGAGATGATCAAAAGGTGCTGAAGGGACCATGCAAGTCAGGGTCAGCATGATTCCACAAACGCAACAGCCTGCATTTCACAGCAGGCCATTTATTATTTCTCAGATAATTTCAGTAAAATGTTCTTAAAGTCACCAACAGTGCAAACTCAGCTGACAGCTGCCACCGTCGACACACCTGTCAGTGGCCCCACCTCAAACACATGCATTTGTTGTTATAAAGGTGAGGAATTTGCTACAGAAATACAAACCATTTTTATACCAAGCTGCTGTAAACATTTTAAAATCACTGTGAAAGTTGGACATGTTAGTATGAGAGTCTATAGAGACTGCCTCACTTATGGAGCCAGCTTCAAGTGTCTATTTGACAAACTGCAGTTTTTGGCACTCACACTTTGCCTATTTTTCAGCCTCTTTGTGTTTAGCGGGAGCCTAAAGAGGCCAGGACTCGTATCGGTCCTGTTCATTGCAGACACAAGAACAGGACTGGCATCAACCCATTGGCCGAGCCCGGGGGCTAGAGGAGGGGTGAGCAAGGGGCCACATGAGAAACTGTGAGCTGAATTCAGTTCTGCTTCCTACTTTTGATGTGAGCCTCCACAGCGGTTTGCCCCGCATGAAAATGATTTGAGAGCCACAATGTCGGCAGGAGTATGACGGTGTCTGCATAACTGGATCAGGCAGGTCAGCGAGCCAACTGGGCAACTGTAGTCTGGTTAGTCACTAGCAGTGTAGAAATGGTTTGGGGCAGGCTGGATACTACTGAAATGTTCATGTGCCTCTGTAGCAGACCAGTGGTTCACTAATGAGCCTGCAGGAAAAACAAGGATAAGAGTGGAATCAGACTGGGAGCTAACCACTTACTAACAAACCTCAAGGAAATTTTTAATAAAAACCCAATACTAAAACCACCAAAAGCACACCAGTCACAGTCAAAACTTTAATTATTTTGCAGTGATATGAAGCTCAGTACTGTAATTACTATTTACAAAGCTTCACACTACACAACAGTGGTGCAGCTACCACCCTCGTCTTTTTTTATAATGTCAATTTTCATTGCCATTGGCATGGCATTTGGTGCTGCAGCTAATGATATCCTTCAAAGGCTTGTACTAAGCCATGACTCAGAGGCTTTGTTCCTTGAGGCGGGCCCCTACTTTGCAAGTACAAGTATCATACTGTAGTTATTTTCTCTACGGGGGACAGGATGAATCAGCAGCATCTGAACGCTGCAGCAAAAAGTCAGGGGAAAGAGCTGAGACCTTCAAAGTGTCACTTTAAAAAAAGACAACCTGTCTGTTTGACAAGCGAAGATTACTTACCTGCAACTTTAAAAGTGTCAGCGCGCAGTAAGTGTGTCATCCCTCTGCCCAAGGAAAACTCAGTTTGCCTTTATATGTAGCCTTTTACATCTGAATCCCCACAGCAAAAAAGAGGAACTCTTTCCCTGACACCTAAGTCGTGATGACATGCCAATTTACAACTCCCCATGAGAGAAATTAGAAAGGGTGAAGCTTACGAGCTGTCATCTTTAGAGAGGAATATGGGCTGATCAAACGTTAAATGTGCCAAAACTAGAGTCTAGAAGTAGCTTCCCATTAACTTCTACACCTATTATAAGCTAACATATTGACATAATTGCTTCAAACACAAGACTGATTGAATCATTCCCTAATATTTCCAATTTTCTTTTAACTTAGAGGCTACTTACAGGTTCCAAGAGGGTTGAATTCAGGCATTAATAGCACTTCAGCTTATAATTTTGGGGGACTAGATTTGTGGCAGAAAGGTTTTTATAGTTGTATCTTTATAAAACACCTCGATAAACCTTTAAGGAATAGTAGCATATTATTTGCAAAAATAATGGTGAATTGTCACCTTAGTCTTGTTACCTTAATGCCTGTGTGATCATACAATCATGCAGATGTACAGAAACCCACAAGACTAAAGAAATTTAGATACAACCCTATTCTCCACAGTCCTGGCCTGTGGTTTAAGGAAAGGCACCAGCATTGTGCTTTGTAAACGCTAATGCATTTTATTTTATTTCTTTATTTTATTTTTATGGTTGTGTAGACTGGAGAATATCTATGAACTGGAAAGAGCTTCAGTGTTATAAACATTAACTTTATCACGAAAATAAAAATAAACTGTATTTTTTCCATGAAATTAAATGATCAGCTTAGAGCAGTTCTCTATAATCGCATTAACACAGGATTTTAAATTGAATTCAATAAATTTTACGTATTTTATTCTTAGTGTTATAGGGCCAAATCACACCAGCAGGCATTTGTCTTTATGTTGTAAGGTGAGGACCCTACGATACAGAGAAAACTCCAACAATTTCCATAAACTTCCCGACACTATCATTTTCCTGTATTAGCAGTGGTTGCCTCCAGAGAAAGTTCAGCAGCTGTCATTGCATCAAACAGGGTTCACTCGCAAGGAAATTGCTGCCAAGGAAATTGCACCTGAAATAACTGTTTACCAGATGATCAAAAACTTCAAGGAGAGTGGTCCAACTGCAGTTAAGAAGGCCTCATGCTGTCCTAGAGTGTCCAGCAAGTGCTGGGATCGTCTCCTCCTGGAGTCAGCAGGTGTGAGTCCATCTCCACACACTCTGAGGCACTGAATTTCTGGAGAAGCGCTTACTATCGAGAAGGCAACAAAGAAGCCACTTCTCTCCAAGGGAGAGGCAGGGACAGACAGCAGATGATTTGTTCAAAGTTATTTTCTCTGATGGAGCATAATCAAGGGTCCAAAGGAGATCTGTGCCATGTCAACAGTGAAGCATCCCAAGACTACGTGTGGGGTTTCTACTTATCCATGGGAATGGCCTCTCATAATTCTCCCACAAATCTCTGCCATGAATAAAAAATAGCATAAAAACATCCTCCAGGACCAATTTAGTGACAATAATATGCTCTTATACCGTCTGTGCTCCTCGGTATTGTCTCTAGTGTGAATCTTAGTGTCTGTTGTGTCTTATTTTGGCTTTTATTTCCTGTCTGTCTGATTTTATATGTCTCATTCCCAACCCTTTTCTTATTATATTGTGTTATTGTCCTGCCTTTCCTTGTCTATGTCAAAGCATCTGTATAGCTACCTGACTTTCTTGATTTTTTACAGTCTGCTTTTTCTTTCATGGTTTTCTCTGCTGTCATGCTTTGGTTTTGCCTTCCTCTTTGTCTGATTGATCGGTTGAACTCCTTTCACTCTTGTGTCTCCTCCCCAGTCAGTATATATGGCCCTGTCCGTATCATCTGTGTTTCTCCTCTGCTGTCATCGGTTTTTCTTGGCGCCCTGGGATGATTTGGATTTTTCTGTTTGTTCCCTTTTCTGATTTTGTTGTTGGAATACATGCAATGAACTAAATAAAAGGTTCACTTTTTATTTTTGCCTGCTGGATTTGGGAGCTTTTATCTGTAGACACTCTGACAACTAAAACGCCAATAAACAGCCATCACACCATTGACCTCCTGCGTGGTTTATAACTGACCTCCTGTAGTCACCACAGATATGCACTGGCATAGTTTTCCTCTCACAGTGTGGGATTATTACCTCCATTAAGGGTCGGCTCACTCTACGACTTTACTCCCTAAATACAGCGGCTCAGATAATCTGATAATCTGGCTTATTTAAAGACTCTTTTTTTAAGACATTTCTTGTCACATAAGACCTTTAGCTTAGCAAAGTAGATGCTCTACAAGAAATCACAGAAATTGTGACTTTTAAAATGAAAACATGCATGAAAAGGGAATTTATCCCTTTTTGGAAAGTGAGTTATGTCATAAAAGCAGCTTGAATATATAGTGAAGGAGTGTTTACCAATGGCCAGAGACAAAAGGTGCTATTCCTACAGCTACAGCTCAAAAGGGACAGACTGCCATTATGGTATAAGTTGGAAATAGTTTGACGTAGAGGAAGATTCTTCCAGAACAAGTCATTTTGGTGAGTTTAGCAGTTAAATATGCCGGACAGCATGGAAACTGTCACCTTACAGCAAGAGGGTCCTGGGTTTTAATCTCCCACCTGGCTGGAGCCTTTCCATGTGGCATTTGCATGTTGTCCCTGTGCCTGAGGTTTCTTTCCCCCAGAATACTCAAAGACATGCATGCTAGTTGGTGACTTTGAGTGTGAATGGTTGTCTGTCTCTCTCTGTTGGCTCTGTGATGGACTGGCGACCGATGTAGGGTGTGTTAGATTTGTGCTAGACAGGCCCAACAGGGTGTACCCCGCCTCTTGCCCTGTGACAGCTGGGATAGAGTCCAACTCCAACCCTCAATTGGAAGGATGGAGGGAAGGAAGGAAATACTTCCACGTCTGTTAAACATAAGGCAGTTGAACATTGGTGCCAAAAAAGGCTGGCTTGGAGCCAGATGTTTTTCACTGTGGTTAAAATATAGTATAGACTGGAGCAGACCAAAAAGCCTAATCGTAATGAGTTATAGTATTCAAAGACGCCCACACATACGCAGCTGCCAGGCTTACCGAGACTGAATCTTTCCCATTTATTAACTATTGGACTTTTCCTTTCATTAGGATGGATTCAAAACATTTCCGGGTGGCAGAGAAAAGAAGGAATAAAACAGCTGGAGTCTAATAGTTTGTTGTTGTTGTTTTTTTTTAAGTAATGTGCCTGTTTTTGCCAGAAATGCCAGCAGCAGAACATAAAAAATAAGCCTATTTTAACAAGATACAAGTGAAACAGAGCATATGCAAGCCAAAAAGTGCAGGGGGGCTTATTAGAACACCTATAATGATCTATGATGCTGCAGAATGGAGCATAAATCAGAAGACACATCACATTACAGACAATTACAAATTAAGCTGGGTAATGGAGTGTGAGAATAAACTGTGAAAAAATGCATTGGATTTCACCGTGCAGACAGAACTATTGACAACAGCAGTGGAGGGAAATCCTGCTGTGAGCCTGAAATGTTTGCCTCTGAGCCTCCTGCCTTTTCTCTAGATTAAAAAAGAACAGCACTGGATATAAAGGATGGAGTGTGATTACTCAGTTTTTAATAAAAGTTGTAAAACATTTGGTGCATTTGTCTTTTCCCTACATAAACTGAATGTTTGTCACATAAGGCTCTTCTTATTTTTATTCATCAGGTAGAAACGAGGTACGTCTAGTCTGTTTCTATAGGTGTCAGAGGTGTTTCAGACTCTACACACTTGACTCTTCCACGTACTTCCAGTTGAGATTGTTTTGCATGTGTGTTTCTTTTTTTTTTTTACTTGCTTGCAGCTCCATCCTGCTTTTAATGACTTCACTGACAAAATGAGACAGCCGCTAACAATAGTCCCATTTTCTATTCTCCACAATGAGCGGAGGCGATGCATGATGTCATCTAGAAAACAAAATGAAACAGACATCTTTGTACAAAAAAACAGCCTCGCTGCTGTCCCTGGTTAATATGATGGGTTACGTAAGGGTTAAAACATATCACTGGAAGCAAATCTTGATGAATAAAAGGAGACTAATTAAAACATGTAGATAGAAAAAGGAAGGGTTTTTTTTCCCTCTCTCTCTGTCACTCTCTGGCAGGTTTCCTTCCCAGTGCAGCTGTGTTGTAGGCCATGTGAGGAAGCAGAGAGGGATGAGAAAATACTCTCTGCATTCTGGAGACATCCTAAAGACACAGACGGTGACAGTTTAGTCTTCATTAAGTCTTCTTTCAGCCGGAGGCAATTCTGAGTAAATATCTGCTGCTCAACAATATTGTTTCTCAGCAACCTTTTGCAGCATGCATGCATGCAGCCTGAGGTGCCGAGCTTTTGAATGGGGACTGAAATACAGACGGATGACAGGGTGCATTCAGACTGAGGGAGAGAGATGATGGGTAATGATTTTTTGCAAGGTGAGGAGGATGACAGCAGACACCGACGGTCACCAGACTTCTCTTGACTTTGTCAGCTTGAAAGGACACGCTGTCATCATTTTTTGTGTCACTGTGCATGCATGTGGAAATGCGGTGGCATGGAAAAGAGCTGTTATTTCACATTTGCATCTAATTGCGCAATTTTAATTCAAGTGGTTTTCGTTCGTGTGTGGTTTTACAAGAGTTGAGCATGCAAGTACAGACAAACCTCCCAAGATGGAACCTTTTGTTGCTTTAACAAACCGTGAAACAGAAACAGGCGTATCAACCTGGGAGGGTTTGGCTATGGAGGACCAAAAGGTCCTGGAAGCAGTAATGAAGCATTCCTTTCATTGTTAAATAGCTATTAATAAGTAAATGTAGCATGCAAATCAATTTGTTAAAATATTAATTAAACCCTAAATTTATAAACAAATTAAGGCGACACTTGATCCCATCACAGCATAAAGCCAAGTCAGTTAAACTTCATGGATGTTAATCTACTCAGCTAGGAAACATAAACCACTGCCAATCCACTTCGCTTCCTTTGTGGCAGATGAAAGTGACAACAGGTGCAGTGGAGAGGTAACACATAAAACACCCCCCCCCCCCCCCCCCCCCCCAAAAAAAAAAAAAAAAAAAAGGAATGGTGAGGGACCAAGCTGATTAGACATAAGGACATAGGAGTAATTTTGGAAAAAGTGGGTTTTATTTACTCCCCAGAATGCAAAAATATATTACACAAAAGTCAAATAATAATGGAAGGCTCTTAAAATAGACCAAATGACTGCAGGTTAACACAACAAAATACTAATAAGCACACAAGAGACAATGGAGGCTTAAATACCACCTGAATAAATCAGTCTGACGCACTCGGGGCGCACAAATCTGCATGAAGGGCAAGTTTTACACTAAAACTTTGATGTTTTACCGTGTTTTTATTAGAATGTGATGCCATTAGGCTGTTATGCTGTTGCTGTGATATTGTGGGGTATCATACTGAAAAAATAAAAAGAGTTTTATTATTATATTATTCAATATGGTTTCTTGAAATTTTTTGAAGGTCAGTTTTGACCTTGGGTGTTAACAGTGAAGGTCAATAAAGTGAGGGAAGATACAATAAAAATATTTAAAATAACATAAAATAAATTACTTAATTCCCCAATTACATTAAAAATCTATTTTTTTTCTTTCATGATGCCAGCAGAACTCACATGGAGCTCCCAGCAGTGGTTGGACAAGAGAAAGAAATGAACCAAAGATTTCTCTAATTTCTCAAAGCTAACTGTCCTTTATATATTTGTGTCTCCAGTGTATATGAAACTAAAATAACTCAAATGTGTAAAAGTGTTGATGCACCTACTTTATAGTAACACTTAAATATATGGTTTAGGAGGAGTTAGCCAAATGCCATTCCTCTTTTCTTATCCCTACTGACTGATTTGTCTCTAGTTTTGCTTTTTGCCACTGTTCTCCTCACTCCTGGCATCATGAGATGGCACCTGCACTCCATTAAGGTTGCAAACGTAGTGCAGCTACTCCAGGATGGCACATCCATACGTGCTGTGGCAAGAACCAGTAAGGACTGGTGTCTGCTCCTTTGAATAAGGAGGAGAACTGCCAGAGGCCTGCAAAATTACCTCTGTCGGGCTATTGAAGTGCATGTGTGTGACTTCATGAGCAT
The DNA here is from genome assembly GCF_056152115.1 of Neolamprologus brichardi. NCBI lineage: Eukaryota > Metazoa > Chordata > Actinopteri > Cichliformes > Cichlidae > Neolamprologus > Neolamprologus brichardi. The sequence goes on along the minus strand of NC_142119.1, from coordinate 26,842,696 downwards.
GCAGCTTGATTGGCATTCACCCAACAAAACCACAGCTGCCAGGTCCACCACTGGCATCCTGCTCTCTTAATGGATGAGAGCAGTTTCAGACCTGAGCACATGTGACACACATGAAAGAGCCCAGAGATGTCTGGTAATTGTTATGCTGCCTGCAACAGCAGGCATTTGCCTCCAATCCTTGGAGAATTTGTTCTAGGTGAGAGAATCCTTGGAGGGATGCACAGACCTCTACTTACTCGTCAACAGAAACCTGACTGTTAGGCACTGTTAGGTACCAGGATCAGAACTTATGCTGGTGCAGTGGGCCCTGGGTTCCTCCTGGTGCAGGGCAATGTGGTTAGAGCACCTAGGCAGTCCGTGGATGACAAAGGCATTTGTCACCTGAATTCAACTTAGACCCTCAGAGACGTTATGAATCAGTGCAATTGAGCTAGGTGACGCTCTGATCCAGTCCTGGGATGTGGGGGCCATAGACACTTACAAGCACTCAGTTTTTAACTCTTTTGGTGTGATTTTAAATCCAGCCCACAAAGGGTTTTCTCTCAGTGCTGTTACATTATCTCAGAGTATCTCAGCAAAGAGTTTCAATCTAAATGCTTCATTCATCAAGCTCCAATGTGTTTAAATCTTTCCTTCATTTTTTTTAAATATAATTTTATTTCATTTCATTTCTTTGGCTGACTGCCCCAGCAGTAATGTTCCAGTTTGTGAACATGCTCTGAAGAGGCTACTTCAAGTAATTATGAAACAGCTGGCGTTTAGAGACTGCTGATGGTATTACCTAGACAGTCAACTGGGATGCTGCCGAGAGTTTAGTTTAATCCCCACCGGCCAATCCTGTGATAGCATTCCCTCTCACATGACATGCCAGGAGATAGCCCATCAGAGATGTAGTTACACTCTCCTCAGGTCGGTTTTTGAGAATTTCTTGCAGAGCAGGTGCCTCTCCTGAGTGCTGACTCAAACCATTGAGCTGAGACTCATCAAAAAAGAAAATGAGCCATAAAACACCTGAAAGAGAAAATGCCTGAGGAAATGGTAACTGTCTTTCCTGCAAGATTCACATTTATGTTTTGTCAAATTAAAGTCCAAAAGTATAACACAAGACAACTCAACACACCTACAAGATAGCGTTGTTATACGGTTTACTATGTTCCTTTAAAACTAGAGCTGTTGTGCGGTGATTTAGAGCCACATACAGACACATGTATGCCTGTATGTGCAAATGTTGTTGGGGAAGGGAGGGGTAAATGTGTGGATGTATGCTGTAAAGGGTGGGTAGAAGGAAAAGAGAGAGGGGGAGGTCAGAGGGAGGCTGGGGAGGGGGTTTCATGAGCAATAATGCTTTATGCAAATTTTCTTTTTTCTCAGAGTCTCCTTCACTTTATCCTTTCTTTTTATTTTACATTTATTTTCCCTTTCTCCCTCTCCTCTTCCTCTTGCTTTTTCTTTCTCTCGTTTCTTTTTAAATGTCCTCTCCCCCCAACTCCTTTGGCTTGCAAGCTCATGGAAAGGCAAAGAATGCATTTTATATTATACTAAACCATGAAGCAGTCTGGAATGAGCTGTTAGGATCTAACGAGCCATTATTGTGAAATATATCACAAAAACAATCAGCTGAGGCACCGCACCTAAAGCTGGCAGTATGCGGAGATGAGGAAGCTGATTATCACATCTGCTCCACTTGCCTTTTTTCTTCCTCACCTACTTTTCCTTTTCGACTTTCTCCACGCAAGGCTCGATGCACACTGTCTTTTTCCACAGTTTCTCTCTCCTCTTTGAGTCTCGTCTCGAGAGCATTGAGAGATAGAGCAAGTAGCCTTCTCTCCTCTTCAGCTCGTTGTCCTTTTGAGGAAGGAGGTCCAAGAACTCCACGAGTTTTAATACTAACCTTCTGTTTTCCTGTGGATCTACTTGGAGCTGACTCACCTCCTGTCTCTGTCTATCTTCCAGGAGGCTCGTGTGCACCTGTAGAAATTTGCTGGCCTCCTTATAACAGTCTTCATCTCCTTGATGGCAGAGCAGAGGGCATTTCTCAGTGTTTGTACAGCTTTTATGCTGCTTTTTCACTGCTGCCAGTCAGTATTGGTTTGGGCCAAAAAAGGCATGACAAAACTGTACTGGCACAAAAACCTGAAAGTTAAAAGTGTGCGTGTACTTTTCTGCCTAAAAACATCCAATCCTATCTTAACACTAGATATAGAAACTGGTGTATTCTAAAAACAGAACTCTCCGGAGAGATGCTCAACAAGGAACAAGAACTCAGATTTGTACATATTTAATTAAAAAAGAGAGAGAGAAAAACAAACATCCAGCTCTATTAGCTTTTAATTAAGTTTCATTTGAATTTGTTTGAGGTTAAGTTACAGAAAGTTATTAAAGTTGTGACACCCACTTTTTTAAACTGAAATTCAGCATCTTAAAATGAAATGAAGTTCTGAAAACAACGCTGAATAAAGTTTGGCTCATTAAATCTCTTTCCGGGCTTCTTCGCTTGAATCTTTTGTCCATGTAAAGTCCATGAAGATTTAAGAGAAGCTGTAGTGAGAGGGGCACTCGAGTTGTTTTGTGTTGTATAGGTAGAAGCACTCACTGGTCATTTCATTAGGCACACCTGTTCATTAACTTGGAGAACGGCCAGACTGTTTTGAGCTGGCAGTTCGAGGCAGCAGTAACTCAAATAACTACGAGATATCCAGGCGATCGTGAATGTCTGGATACACAGCACTTCAAAGCAGATGGATTACAGCAGCACTGATAGAAGACTGGAAAATGTTGTCTGGTTTGATGAGTCTCAAGCTATTCAGATGGTAGGGTCAAAATCCACCGTGCTATGTATCAGTACTTCAGACTGGTGGTGGCAGTGTGAGGATGTCTTAGAGATTATCTTTGGCACACTTTGGGCCCCTTCAGTTGCTGACTGTGTTCATGCCTTTACGACCACAGTGTGCCCATTTTCTATTGGCTCCTTCCAGCATGTTACTGTACTCAAATGGCCTCAAAGGTCACCACATCTTAATCCAACTGAGCACCTTTGGGATGTGGCAAAAAAAGGAGATTTGTATCATGGATTAAAACACCTGAAGAATATTTCCAGCACCTTCTTGAAGAATTAAGGCCGTACTGAAGGCAAGAGGAGGTCCTAGACAGCACTAGCAAGGTGTAACTAATGAAGTGGCTGTTGAGTGTATTTCTAATTTGCAATACTTGAGTGTCCGATGTGGTTGGATACATGCACGTGAGTGTGAATGTCATAAGCATTCTTACAGTGCTTCTGTAAAGATTGTGATCAAAGACTTCATATTTGCAGTGCTTTAACTCAATTACAGAAGTCAAAGCACAAAAATCATTTCTTCTCATGTGGAGTCCATAAAACACAAACTAGAATGTAGCCATTCACTGCAGTGAACTGTTCAGAGCCTTTGTTGCCTCTTAACAAATAGAAAATTGTTTTTAGTGTGTAAGTGGAAAACATTATAGCCCGTAGAGCAATTCTTTTATTTGAAAACAACTAGTGTATTAATGCATGTTTGTATTGCACAATGAGTTATAATGCTTTGTTACTATTTCCAGCTATTTGGTCCCCCATATTCGGCTGGCTGTTAATGGAAAGGTGGCAGCAGAATTCACTGAATCTATTGATCACTGTGCAGCAGCATAACTACGCTTTTGTCTGCATGTGTGTGGGTGAGAGTTTACCAGTCTGAACCACAAATATATGTCCAGTGTTTCCTTGGGTAGGTAAAAAGACACACACACACACACACACACACACACACACACACACAAAGAAGACTGTATGGCTCTGCACACATCAATGTGCAGGCTGATAAGTGTATAAAGAATTTTTAAAAAGCTTTGAACTGGTCAGGTGCTGGAAGCAGGAGTGAGAGGAGTCTGTGGTCTTCCATCAGACTTCTCAGGGTTGACCGGTCACGCCACTCAGAAGGAAAGATGGACTGTCACTTTTCACGGAGGAGAGGCATCTCAGTGTGGGTAAGAGGGGCCACTGCCTGGAAGTGAAAAAGCACCAAAGGTTAAAACAGGACTGTGTCTCTTTTGTTCTGACTTGACTGCATCCACCAGTGAAATGCTCTTTAGGAAGAAAGAAAAGGGCTTTGTTCCTGCTTGGCATGTGTGCTTGAAAACCTTGACACTGTCACAGGCTTCCTTTGTGGCTGACTCTGAACTAGAGATATTAAAGCCACTATACAGACAAATTTCTCTGCCGTGTTATTTCCAGCAGCGGTGCCCCAGCTACCCGTCTGACTCGTCTTAGACTCATGGGATCCATAGGAGAGTCTGTTGGGCTTCCTCGGAGATGACTGCTTTTCCCTAAATAATTTAGTGCAGCCACAGAAAGCTCAGAGCAGTGAAGGACAGAGGCACTTAGCGAGCAAAACTGAAGGTACTGTATCTGCCAGCTATGTGAACCTACTCACCTTCTGTCTTTCCCTGCAGCTCTGTGTGATTATTGGAAGTGTAAGGTGTGTGTGTCCAAGGATAAATAAGCGACACTGTAAATTGCAGGTATTACATAAAGGGCCAGCAGCTCTCAGGTGAAATATACTTTGGTTACTCAAATAACTTCATATCTTTATGTAGAGCAGAGCACTGAGAGGGCAAAAACACTCTAATCAGGAGGATAATAAATGAGATTTCAGTTTACTTATTTTGGGTTTAGCACAGAAACATTTTGCTCGGAATAAATTGCAGCAAATCAAGGTCTCTTCCTTATTTGACTTATGCCATCTGATGATTAAGCACTGCAAATGTACATGCAAGAAATGTGAGTGAAGGTGAGCTGCAGTCGGGGTGCATCTATCGGACTCTCTGTAGTCAGGATGAGAGCGTAAAAGGAGGAGGATGATCAAAGGAAACAGAATCAAGTTGGAAGATGAAAAAAAATACTTTGGGCTTAAAAAGAAGATTGAGCTAAGGTTCTGCAGTAGTTGAGATATTCTACAGTTCTAAGCATGTTTGTGAGTGTTTATGGAGTGTCTTTTATGTACGTTTGGATATGCCGTGCCTTTTAATTTGGTTAAGAGAGCATTTCAGCCTTTGGCTAAAAATACCAGCCTAACAGTTCGCAATTAATCTAATTTGTGGTAATTCGCAATCACAAGGCTTGATGCACAAAAGCGAAGAGCGAACACAGAAACAGAGCCAGGAAACGGAGCAGGAAACAAAGACAAACTAGCAGCACTGAGAGCAGGGGAATTAACAATCGGCTGCTGTTGCAGGATGTATACGGCTGCGGAGTAATATGAATTATGTTTACAATAAAAACCTACTCATTAACCTTGCTGAAGTATGTACAGTGTTTGTGGAAAACAAGAAATGTGACAATTTATTACAACCTGGGGTGCCTGCATTGATTGTATCACAAAGCCAAATGGACTCTGGAGTTGCATGTTGATTTATTTGCCATTCAGATTGCAGCTTAATGGACTGTTTGACATTTTAAGAATTACCGTTATTTGCCTTCTTGGTAAGAGATGGCTGTAAAGACGGGATCACTTTCATTGCTGGTAAATGTGGAGCTACAGGCAGCATCTAGCTAGCTTAGCATGAGGACTGGGAACAGAAGCAATGAGAAAAGAGTCTTGTTGGAAGTAAGACAGTAAAATGAGATTTGAATTTTTAAAAAATGAATTAACCTCTTAAGCCCCAAGCCTACCTGATCTCCTGCTTTTTGCCCCCGTATCAGGGGGCGTTGGGGCTTAAGAGGTTAAGAAATCAAACATGTTAATTAGACAGCCTTAGAGGTGCTGAGAAAGACTTCGGACAGAGAAGCTACCTGCCCCTATCGTACTCTTGCTAAAACTTACATGAGTCACATTTGTAAACCTATCTTCAAGAACATTTTTATTTTCTTTTTTTTTTTTTTTTTTGGCATGAGCTATGCATATTTAGATGAGAGGGTATAGTGTTATAGTATAGGGTGGTGTTAAGTTATAAGCTAATACACCCTTTATATTTTCTTTCAACCTTAAAGTACCTTAGTAACTTCCCTTTCCTGGACTGTGTCTGTGTAATTCCAGTTTTGAAATTCAGTCCACATTCTTGCTTGTCTGATTTTGTGCTGGACAGAATATTAATGGATGTTTCAATAATTATTACAAATAATTTTTCTGTTTTTGCTTTTTAAGTTTGATTCAAGCATCTGAAGAATGAAGAAATATTATAAGCTGCTACTTGACCTTGTGGTCAAATAAAAAAGCAGAGAAGGAACTTCAGGCGTTAACTGTGTGTCTCCAAACCTCTAAATGCCCCAAAGCTAACTTTCTCTCCTTCACTTCTGCCTTTATATCCATTAGAACTGGTGTCAGTCTCAACAACATACCACCTTTGACATTAGTACCAATAGAAAAACTAGCTCCACTTCTCCCCATCCACCCTCCCACCGCCTAATCCCACAACAATAAAGAAAATCACACTAATGCACCGAGAAGCTGGAGGTCTGGTCCAGCCTATGACAGCTGAGGTGTAGGGGGTGTTCAGCCAGTATTTGCATGCTAATAGCGTTGGTGGGCATGATGGGAAAAAGGCCGCGGCGGGGGGGTGGTTGTGCCGGTGTCGCCGGTTGAAGAGCTTTTTGGAGGGCTGTGGTGGACACGGTGCAGCAGATCCAACCCTGTGATGCGGAAAACCATCTGCTGGTCCTCATCTGGTCCAGTCAGCAGGTCCATTTACACACTGCTTAATCAGATGTGTCTGTTTGATGCTCCTCCTCTCCTCTAGCACACACACACACACACTCACCAAGGTTTCTTTTCAAACCCAAATTAGCCGGTCTTATTTCCTCCTGCTGAGCTGCTGGTATCATGCACCTGGTTTTGGTCGACATCAAATATTTTATCTGATGATGCTGCTTGTCTGTTTATGCTGTACAAGGTTCAGCTGCCGCTGTGTTTTAAGCTGAAATATTCGAAGAATATATGCGTTTTAATGTGAACTCACAAAACACCTCGGCCTTAAGTAGCATGCAGGATTCAAGGCTACAATAAAAGCAGCCTTTATTTCTCTTCCTCACTCTAACTTTGTGGTGTAGGTGTAATGTCCTCTATTTAGATGCAATTCAAAGGTTGGTGTGGGTGTACTGTAACTTAGCTATCCAGTAGAAAAATAAGAAAGAGAGAGCCACAGAGCCTTGATTGAAGCATACCAGTAATGACACCAATCACCTGTGAAACCACCAATTATGGTGCGGTAGGAAGAACCATAAACTCTGTGACATTTCAGAGCCTCTCACCAAGGAACTTTTTTTTTAAAACACAGAAGAAGTTTGAAAGTTTTAATGTTGCTTTTTGTACTTCAGTTCAAGGATGATGTGCTTTTGAGGATAACATTTTCCTTCAAGATCTCTACTCACGTTAATGGAGCCACAAAGCTCGTCCTCGGGTGCCATAACGGCCAAAATCTCATAATGCAATCATTCCCCTGAAACCAATGTTTTTTATGGTTGACAGGCTGCGGGCGTTTAGATTTAGAAAGCTTACGTCCTATATTTTTTCAGTCCTATCTGCTGGAAGCAGTCTGGGTCCGGCGCTGGCCTAGTTCAATCACTATTTCAGGCAACCCTTTAGAAAATATTAAACAGAGGAGAACAATACAATGTTTGAGTAGCGGCATTATGAAATGCTTTCACAGATGGGGGCCACATCTGTCCAAAGTGTTGTGAAGCAGCATCAATCGACTGATAAGAATCATCTCTCGACTAGTTCACAAAGAGAGGTGCTGCAGTTTGGGGATGTTCAATTCTCTGAATGTTGCAGCTGTAACTCCATCATGAGGATGTGTACCTTACATGATTGGAAACATCGCCGTGCGCTGTCATTAGGGTTTACATGATTGCAAACCCTCCCCCGTACACTCAGGGTGCCTGCTGTTGATGAAATTCTCAAGCCGTTTGCTTTGTTTTCAGCACCATTTGGGCTTGAAAATAACAAAATGACTCTCTTTTCCCATTTAATATTATAATAAAATGTTCAGTACATAAAGTAATTACACAAAAAACATGTCTCTTTGACTTGAAACCCAAATTACACTACAACAGAGAACTAAAACGTTAACCTTGCTCTCACGCAAACCCCAAAACTAAATAAATCTGCCTGCTCCTAATAACTGTAGTTAATGCTTCAATCACCCACGAATGAAATAAATTACAAGGCAGAAAAATATTTAAGGTGCCCGAATTGACTTGTCTGGCTTTCAGGTTTGAAAGCCAGCACAGGCTTCTCCAACATCCTCTGTCTCTTTGATGTGATTAAGACGGATTCAAACATTTCTTCAGCGCACAAAAACCCACACTGGCTCTGTTAATGGGCACCATCCAGGGCCTTAAAACCATCAGCAGTGGTTTTATAGAGTGAATGTAAAATAGTTTATTTCATTCATCATAATGACTGGTTTTATGTATTTATTTATTTTATCAGTGAAGTATCCTCTCTCTGGGAAGGGAAGGTAGAGTCTTATAATTTAAACAAGAAGAAGTGTTTTCGAATTTTATGTGCAAAACAATAAATCATCCATTGCTGTGCAGCCCCAGACTAATCCATCAATGCAGACTATTTTACTACAACAAAGACAACTAATCACATTAAAACATGTCAGCGTGAGTCATTCTGCTATGACAAAGAAACCCCACGAGTTTTTCAAAAGGAATATTGGACGGTGAATCACCAGCTTTAAGCAACACAAAAGAGAACACTTTCAAAAACAGCCCTGTCTATCGACACCAAAACTTAAAGCTGCTGTCTGCGGTTAGCAGAAGGAAAAGTCGTGCTCTGTGTCTAAAAAGTGCCTGAAATCCATTTCAAAGACAAGGGCAGATGCTGACGAAAAATGTAATGAATATTTCAAAGGCAGGGAATGCAGAGCTGCACTCCAGGTGACACTCGTGTTTATAGAGCTTATCAGACACCCATCACCCACAGAGCACGGCCCGGGCAAAGCCATGTGTCCGACTGATTATTAGCAGGGTGCTGGTGGGTTTTCCCATTACGTGCATGCCAATTGCATCAGGTCAGTGATAGGGACAGTATGCTGAAGCATAAATGGTCCCTTTGAGTGCCGCTGTTGAAGTTTAGCTCTAAATATGTAGCTATAGGGGGAGAAGGTATACCTCAAATATGGTGCTGGTTGTCTGTGAGGAACTGATATGGATTTCTAGGATGTGCGCTGTCAAATTGTAAATAATGGTAACACTTTAACTTCATAAACCTTCCCATAAGCAGTTTTAGGTTTTGAAAAGTATCTCACTGTACTCTGTCTGACAGGTGGATGATGTTAGCTTTTTTAACCTGTCTGCCTGCCCATGATTAATGCACATGAATATAAAACTCTGAAGTTTTAAATTTACTTCAGCTGTACGCTATGCAGCACAACCTGCATCCCTATGACTAAACTGAGGGCATTGCTACTTCGAGTGATGGGTGGGTGCTGATTTGTCTCATTCGGCATGCTGTGCTCCAAGGATTTAGCTGTTCAGTTTTCCTGTTAATTGCATTTTGCTTTAAGGAGCCAAAATTAGCAACCTTTTTATTATCACTTTGAACTGCATTTGTGGTCAAAGGTTTACGTTCTTTGCTCTCATGGAGTCCACGAATGTTGTGGTAAATTTGAGCTGTTAATGATTTCTTTGAACTGTTGCCAAGGTGGAATGATCAACAATCAATCAACAATCAATTTAAATGACTTTTAAAAACCAAAAACTGGGTAAGCATGTTTTAAATTATTTTGGGATTTCCACACAAGTCAAATGATTACATACAAGCTCAAAACTATACACACCCCAACTAATATTTGTTTAAATATCTCCTGGCAAAATGCAACTCGACCATATGCTCTTGAAAGCCATCAACAAACTTCTGGAACAACTCTGGCTGGATTTTTTAACTCTCTTATTGGCAGAATTTGTAGAGTTCATTTAAATTCCTTTGCTTGTTGGCAGAAGTAGGTTTGAGGTCGGTGCTTTGGGAAATCTATTCCAGAAGCTTAATTGGCTCTTCCTAAACAACTGCAGGATCATCACGATAAACTAGTGCACATACAGGAGATGCAAGTTATTTAGATGTGTCACCACTTTCCCACAGTCCTCAGATGCAAGGAAATTGATAAAACTATTCAGGACAAACACAGGGATCACCAAGCCTGCCAAGAAGTGAAAACTGCTGGAAGAACAGTGTCACTGTCCACAGAGAGGCAAACTTTTATATCACCATTGACAGAGATGGTCCCACCAAGAAACAAGACCCTGCTCCAAAATTGACATTGTACCAGCTGTCAAGCATAGTGGTAATAGCATCATGCTCTGGGGCTGTTTTGCTGCCAGTGCTACTGGTACATTGCACAAAATAAGTGGAATAATGAAGGAGGAGGACTACTTCCAAATTCTTGAAATTTTGGGGTGTTCCAACATAACAGTTATCTAAACACAGATCAAAACGGGCTTTTTGGACGGATAAAGTGTGCTAACAACAAGTTTCTGGACCGGCCGTCCCAAAGATACGACCGCAACACAAGTGAAACTTTGTGAAATATCCTTAAAATCCTGGTCCATGCCAGGAAACCAAACAATTTAAATGAACTCTACTAATTCTGCCAACAATAATATCCAGCCAGAATTTTTCCAGTACCATGTTGATGTCCACTTGAGGTCCAACTTGCTATGGGACTTTCAGCTGACTATAAGTGGGGATGTGTGTATACAATTAAGCCTGTGCACATACTTTTGACCCAGTGGATTAGAGACCCCCCCCCCCCCCCCCCCCCCCCCCCAAAAAAAAAAAAAAAAAGAAAAATCAAACTTATGCACTCAATTCTTGCTTTTTAAAGTCATTAAACATGCGTGATGTTCAATCATTCAACCCTGGAAAAAGAATAGTTCAAAGAAAATACCAGACGTTTTATCCCTTTTGGCAGTTCTTTGGATTTTGTGTTTATTTGAAATACAAATATGTGATTTAGAGACATGGAGTTCTCATTTAAGTAAATATAATGTAATATAGGAGATTATAAACAAAGGTATCTGGGAGTGATGCTTCTAATTTGCTTGCAGTTACACACACAAAAAGGTTAGCATCTATTTTAAAGAAACATAGTTTCAACAATAAGTTTCTGAGGATTCCCCATGAGAGCAGATGTATTTGATGTATTTCTAAAATCCTTCTCCTACTACTCAGGTGAGTCCCTGCTGGTACTTCATGTTTTCATTTTGTAACTTGAAACCTCTTTTAAGTATTGGGGATCTGCTTGTTTTGTTTTGCCCCCTGTAGAGAAAATGGAGTTGTATGAAATTAAAAGGATGTCTCCTTAGGAAGGTAATGTGGTTGTGCAAACATCAGAATGGAAAGAGTGAAACTGACATCCCTCTACAGCTTGTGTGACTCAAGCTGTGCCAACCTGGCCTGTGAAGCAGTCCTTGAACAAGGGCATATTTTTCATTTGGTGTGTGACTTTGTGTGTGTGTGTGTGTGTGTGTGTGTGTTAGCATGCTGTCACTGCTCAATGGTTCCTGCCAATCGAATGACTTTGCTGTGAGGGATTAACAGTAACAGTGATCTCTTCATGCAATCTCTCTGTACCATTTGAAAAAAACGGGAACTATTTCATAACACCGTAAAAATGTGTCTGCGCCTGCACAGACCGGAGCACACACACACTCGTATGCACACATGAAGTCCATCCTACGACTTTACATGTGCTTGCATCATCATCATCCCGCTAATTGAGCTTCCACATCTCTTGCCTGTTGCTGTACTCCCTCCACAAATTCTCTCTCAGGTTTTCCTCTTCTTCTCCCACTCTGTGTCATCTGCTCTCCAGCATTCAATTCCACTCCTCTCCTCTTCATCTTTGGGCAGAATAGTGGATGTACATTTATATAAACTGATTAGCATTTCATCCAAGCCTTGGTTTTCTCTCTCTGCACAAAGGATCGATAGACACAATGCAAGGGGAAAAAGAAGCGTGGAGAAATCAATCTCAGTTTGCAGTCAAGGTGAGAAAGAAGCTTGCATGGTCTCTCATAAAATCTGCTGCTAGACGAAGTGTGGAGAAGACTGTCTGTGACAGAAGCCCAGAGGAAACCGGGAGGGGGTCTCTGTCTCCATCGAACAAGCTCAGTGTTTTCTGTCTTACATAAAGCTGAAGCAAAGAATGTGTCCAATCTTAAATCAACCTACTCCCGATGTTTTTCCTGCCCCTTTAAAATGTTTAAAATGTGCAGCACAAAGTAATTAAAGCTTTCAAAGGCAGGAATGTAAGATACATACCTCGACACAGTTTGGATCGGACATCCACAGCTGAAATAGTGACTCAGTTCGAGTGCATCTCTCACTTTACTTTACTTTGTTTTTTTCTTGTTACCCACTCCAGCTCTGGAGAGCATTAGTCATCATCAGTGTGTCGTGTGGAGGACGTTTGAGTGCATTTTCTTTTTACAGAGGGTGTTCACGCTGTCCACAATAGATGAACCAGGAGAGAGGGAAAAAAGGTGAGTTTCATTAAGATTTATTCATATGAAAATAATAATATAACAAGAATAAGAACAAAATGCATTTTTCTTCGACTGCATTATATGGGACTGTGCTCAGTGTAATGTCCAGGGCTGTCCCTGAATAAAAACACCTTGTTTTAATAACTAATACAGGGTTTCTTTGTTCTTTGATAGCATGTTTTTAATTGGAGTTTGACATTAGGGGATTCCTGCAAGTGAATGCAGTCATGCAAAATGAATTTTTTCTTCTTCTTCTTCATCTTTTTTTTTAAACATTTAGTGCTTATAACATTGCAGCCATAAATATTTGTGATAACTGTGGTGATTTTTGCTGATAGCTCTCTGGAAAATAATGTTTTTAAACATTAAAATAAAAGACGCCGCCCAGCTTCATTTTACTATCTGACTAATAAGCTACTCGTTTCTTATGCCAATCACAACATCACAACAGGTATTCAGGCATCCTATCTCACACTCTAATCTCTTTTAAGATGTAACCTACTAGTCTAAAATGAATGACCTCCCCAGACCCCCCTTTTGCTCATCACGAAAAAGGCATTTCATTCTCAAAAGTCCCCAAACTAGTTAACAATGTAGGTTTATTATTATTATTGTTATTATTATTATAATATAAGATTATAAATTAGATATGTTCCCTCAGCGATATTTGTCTCACTTGTGTCTACTGTGACAACTTCCCTCCCTGTCACTGCAGCTGTACTGGAGACGCGTCCGTGCTATTCAATTTCTTGGCTGCTAATAGAGGTCAGTGCAAGTCATGTTTTGCTTAACGGGACTGTCGTTCAGTTAAGCTTGACCAGAAAAGGTGGTCAGAAGAATTTTCTGTAAAGTCTGAGACATTTTTTAGAAGGTATAAGAGTATCCTTGGTCCTCACTGGCAGGTTCAGTATAGGAATGTGCTTCTCTGTAATTCTTGATTGTCAAACACTGACCTACCTACCCTACTGCCCGTGATGGTGTCAGTAAAGTGCAGACAAACTGTGGGCCACAAATCTTTTTAATAATGCGATAAAAGCAGGTGCGCCTGCTCTGAGCAGCTCAGAGCTGAGTAATTAAGGGGTTAAAAGGCCGGTGTGCTTTAGGCCCACGAGAGGTAGCTGGCCTTGTGGTTATTACGCTGAAGAGTCAGGATTACTAATATGTGTGGGTGGAGTCACTGACCGGAGAACAAGGGACGGCATTCTTATCTGCCACTCGAATGCTGAATTGGAGCGAAGTCTGACAGACTGACTGACTGGAGAACACAATAATTACCTAACTGCTCATTATCATCATGAAACATACTCATACCACCTTGGTTCATACATAATTTAGCTCCAGTAATATATACCTAAAGAGAAGTGTCACAAAAAAAAAGTGTCCCCCTTTTCTTGTTTTCCTATTTCCTCTGATGTGCACCTACTCTAGATTCTTTTTTGTATTTTTGATTTTTCTCCACTCGACCACGTAAAGGAGGTCTTTTTGGTAGACTGTGCATGTTCTTGATATTCTTGTGCTTCCGTCTTTATTGTAATAAGTTCAGCAAATTCAATCCGTGCAGAGGATGCGGGCAGAGGAGAGGCTGTTTCAGATTGTAAGTGCGCTGTCCTCGGCCACCTGCAGGAAAACAAATTCATCCCAAAACAACCGGGCGAAGCCCTGCTGAAGCGTTAGAGAGGGGTTTGTTTCCTACTGGTCCATATGTCATAAATCCTTGAGAGTTATTCTCAATAATAAGCTTTTGCTCCGTAGATGTTCCTTATAGATCAATTCCACCTTGATGCCATGTCAGTTACACAGTTGTTTCAATCTTTTCGATGATTTCTATCATAGACTTGGAGGGAGAGAGCAGAGAACAGTCATCCTGATCCCAGAGGCTCCCAGGGCTGGAGTTTCCATCTGTGCTCAACTCGTCATCCTCCTCCTCCTCCTCCTCGCTCTCCTCCTCACAGGACTCCAAATAGTGGAGACCGAGGGCGTTGATGCCGGAGTCCTCGGAGCTTGACGGAGAAGAACAGTGGTCCATTTTGGGACCTTTTACCTTATCCAGTGGGGAGGGGTGTTTGTGTTCACCGTATACCTGCTGCACTGGCTGCACAGGTGCAGGTGCGTTTTGGGTTGACGGTATCGGTTTGGGCGGTTGCTGAGCCTGGCTGGGATTTTCAGGAACCGTAGGTGTAGCTGGAGCAGGTGGTGGGGGGGTAGGAGGACGAGGCGGCTCTGGCAAAGGAGGCGGGGGACGCTGCACGTAGCACATCTTCCCATTGATACGTTTGACGATGTAGTCGTCCACAAACAGGTCCGCGATCACGCAGTACTTCGGGGACTCCAGGTGAGGCGGAGACTTGAAGCAAGGGGCGAGTTTCAGGAAGCGCTCGGCCAGAGAGACGGACAGGTCGATGGTGCTGCTGTACTCTGAGCCAACAGGCGGCACGGTCGTGCTGGGCAGCTGGCACACATTGGTCATGGGCTGGTACACGTACTTGCCTAAAGAACAACAAAATAAAACAAAACATGCAGTTACATTCATTTGTATTTTAAAGATGACACCACTGCCTACTTATATGGCAGAGCTGTTGCGCATAGTGACAAACCCACACAAAATTATCCCCTAAACCACTTGTAGCATTTTTCAGCTAATCGTTTTGGTCTCCAGACCCACACCTTCACCATTTACTCCCATCTCTGTCACCTGCATATCTCATCATTATACAGCAGCTTTCAGAAAAAAAAAAGAAAGGAAAAACTCTTCAAACCCACTAAACTTCCTGCCAAACACCAAACAACACAAAGGAAAATTCTGCAGCTAAATGTTGTGGAGGGTTTACCAGCTAATGGCTCAAGTGCTTTCCCCTGGAAATGTTTAAAAGGAGGGAAAATAGCAAGGATTTATTATGTTCATCTGAAAGTGAGAAACACAGCTTTCACTCAGAGCTAATGTTGCCCTGTGTAACATACCACTGTTCTTGCATGTTCACCATATCTCCCAAAAAGGCAAGAAAATGTCAGTATATAGTTAAAAAGAACACTAAGAGAAGAGGAGGATTAGCATTCTGTTTGGGTGACACAATGTGCATCAACAAGCATCAATGATATGACAAGAATTTCCCTGGAAAAATCAAATTTGGGTTTTTGAGTAGGTTCTCAGTCATCCGTGTCATTGTAGTCTAAGGAGCTTGGAAGGAAAGCGACTGGACTTCTTTAAATTTCTTGAAGAAATTTCGGAGTCCAGTCGCTTTCTTCCCAAGCTTCTTAGACTACAGCGACCTGGATGACTGAAAACCTACACACCTTATATCAACAGCAAGCAATCTCAGTCACAACAGCAATACAGCATGAGCACGTGAACGTCAACCACTCCCACACATTCCAGTACATGCCCAAATCTAAGAAAGATGCTAGCTTAACAAATCCCTGTCGATGTCACAGTAAAGTCATGCAAAGTCTTGCAATGCCCTTTGTTTATATTTTGTGACTTGTGGTTTGGGTTTTTTTTGTTGTTTTTTTTTTTTATCCAGCCATGCTTTTACTGTTTTGGCGGTGTGTTTGGGATTAAAATGTAACCACTGCCAATCAGATGCTTTCCAGATGGTATTGCATCTATCTAAAATCAGATGATCACCTATTTAATCTTATGAGTAATTTTGAGATAACAAAGCATTTTCTGCTGCCAAATTAAAGACGCCTTTCTTCTTTCCAACATCTGTAATGAAACAGCAGCCAGACTGAAACAGTGTAAACTTTAGGCCAGCTGGAGCGGAGCAACAATCATTTCTGACCCTCCAATACTGATGCAAGACTCATTCTTCAAATATAAAAAAATAAATAACAGGGTTTGTGTGTACAATATTTACAGCTGATGTTTTCATAATTAACACTAGAATTACTGACATAATATAAATACAAAGCTCTAATATATGAGGCAGCCTGCATTCTCAATCCAATAAATAGCATTTTTTCTGCACAGTTACTGTGTTTCTATAGTTTTTTTTTTTGTTGTTGTTGTAAGACTCTAAGCCGTGCCACATTAAGTTCTGCTGGTGATAGTTCAAAATAACAGCTCCCAGATGTTACTCATTGTTTGCAGCCCACCACCTCCAACTCTGTGCTGCCTGAATATTGCAGTTCAGATGTGTGTTTAACTGGCTCCCAGGAGAGAGAGAGAAAATACAGAAGACGACAAGCCTACGCATCACTTCTCTTCCTCTCGTGGTGTGTCCTTGTCCTTTGTTTTAGTGGCTGCCTTGTTCCATTCAATCAAACTCTTCTCCTGGGCTACACTGACAATATCAAACTGCTTCAAATTAGGGAGGAGGCCATCTTTTTTTTGATGAATGAACAAAGTGAGTTTTCAATGCTGAAGAACATTTAACATTTTTAAAGCAAGCACAAGCCTTACAGATGAGCTGCAGTGTTGTGGAATAAGTCACGCGACCACCTCACTATTAAATTATACAAGACTGCATTAGCCACGCAGCATGCAAAGAGGATGTGGCTGGATCTTCAGACTTTGTAAATATTTTTAATATCAAACACAAGAGCTAATATTGATGCAGACAAAAAGGGAGGCAGAGTAGCTGTTCTGTTTAATGAGAGAAACTCAATGGTCCATGTTCAGACTGAGATGAGCCCATTCAGGCAGGCTTGAAAGCGGCAACAAATGAGAGCTAAAGCTGTAGAGGGAGATGTGTTGACATTTAGTTGCCTTTTTTTTTTTAGCATATTACATCTAATTGCATTCATCCATCTGGAGTTTCAAATAACATGAGCAATACTAGGAGACAGACAGATGCACAGTCAGACAACAAAACAGACAGGCATATGGAGCTAACGCTACACCGACACTGCTTGTCCTCAGCAGCCCTGCAGAAGGAGCGCAGCTCGTCTGTAAATTTACAAGGTGTCTGCACTTTCTTAGAAATATCACTGTTTCTGTGAGCCCCGAGGACAGTACGGTATGTGTGATAAATCTCACTTACAATAATCTGACAAAAGAAATGAGAAGAGAGAATCTTTATATGTTGGGGGGAAAAAACAAGCTTCTGTTTTTTAATACCGGGTCTATGTGCCGCATCCAATAAGCATAAAAAAGACTGCAAGCCGGAAAACAATCATAATGCACAAACAGAATCTTTTAAATTTTCTCATATTAATCGTTCTTTAATTGCCAACGTGTGGAGAATCTGCAAGTGAAAAATACGACGTCATCTGACGTTCTCGGTTCCTTATAACAGGTTGCGTGCTTGAAATAAATGAAGATTTTTGTGAAACCCCCCCAAAGGCCTCTGTATGAAAGGAAGAGTTCAAGGATGACATTTGCTTAGAAATGAAGTCAGTCATGTCAACAACACAGAAAGAGAAACTCAAATAAGGTTTAAAAGAAACTACACCAGCTGGGGTTTTGTTTCATTGAGCGACCTTGGTTTCTACATCAATTAAACGATTATTGAATTGTTTATTAAAGTCCTGTAGCCAAGGCTCGAGTCAGCTTAGTGTTTTTAATACCAGACATGATGAGTGACGGGTTAATCTGAGTGAAAAACTGAGGTACACTTCATGCTCATATAGTAGCAACCACAAGGTTGGCCAACCCTAAAGCATACTCTGCTTTTAATGGGGACCATAACATAAAAATAAATATAATGTTGTTTTCAGTAAGACTTAACGCCATCAGTTTAAACCATAAACACATTAGGAAAACTGTTTTCTGAGACCACAGATCAAGAGAGCCGAAGGATAGTTTTCGCATAGACTTCAGTGTAGCCAAACTTTTTTCTATAACCCGAGGAGTCGCCTACTGTTGGCTGTTAGAAAGAATACAACTTGAAAGCACTTCCACATTGGCTCCAATGACAAGGAATTGCTTTCCATCTGCGCAGCCTGCAGCTTTGCAGTGGTCATAGGTTATCAACCCAGCATGTTCCAGACATAATAGCAGAGATATGTGGACTAAATGTTTATCCTCCTGATTCAGAAAGGCCTTTTCTACTGCTGGCAGAGAGGGGGCGGGCACTGTCCTCCTGAAATAGCCACAGTGCTACAGTAAGAACATCATAAGTGCAGGTTGGAGCACCTCATCTCTGTACGTTCATCCACTCAGATTTCCAACAGAACAATCAGATCAGTGGTGGTGCTTGGACGCACGATCTGATATCCCCATGTTGGTGTTGATCCTGCATCATCAAACAATAATGTCAGTCCAGGATCAACATCGCAACTGACCAATGACATTGTCTAAGCATTCAAGGGGTTAGCTAGTGCTATTAAAGGCTGTAGCAAACCAACATAAGTAGCATAAACTTGGCTAACAACAAACCTGACTTGACAGTATGTTTATTATACTGTATAAATTAATAAAGAAAACACGTGAAATGTTGATGGGGGGTTTTTATACAATCAAGGACCTTTTTCCCCACACTTGAAAGCTATGACATCACAACAAGAATATAACTATTACGATGCAAGAACAAAACCAACATGTGAATATCAGCTACACTATGCTTGGACACGAATACCAGCACCCAGCATACTAAAAGCCCAGCCTGGTGGCACTGATGACAATGCTGTGCACACAATTATTATTATTTTTTGTCTTCTGAGACCACTGGCTTGAAACTGCAGTAAATTTGAGATGTACAAATGAGTTCATTTGTGTTGGTAAACCAATTACCAATCCCGCCCCTGTATAAAACCAATCCACCGGAACTGAAAACTACCCACAGAATATGTCTGGGCTTTCCAAGCGATTAAAATTATGTAAGATTGATAAAACCTGTATTTCCTTTCTGACTAAAATAAATATTGCACTCAGCAATAGCTTTTATAGGGTTGTATGTACGTACACTGCTCAGTGACGACTGAAACCGACACCAGCTCTGTCTGAGAAGCTTGATTGATATTGAGCTGCTGAGCACCACATTGTACTCTAACAATGTGCTGCCCAGTGCTGCAGCCCTCGCATGACAACGTCAGACGTCAGTTGTTGGGTGACCTCTGCGTGTGCTGCCCCCGCTCTGTGCATGTTTGTATTTCCGCACTAACAAAGACCACATGTCCCGACAAAGAAAGGACAGTCAGCAACATTCACCACATGCTGTACAAACTCCCAGCAGATGTTTTTCATTCATGGACAAAGCAAAAACGTTCAACGTGTTTCTTTTCGTTTTGCATTTGTGAAATGAAAAGAGCTAAATTAACTATTATAAAGGAGTGTGCGTGCAGGCGATGCTGTGACTCACTGTTTAGCAGTTTTTTGAGGGCAACAGAATGAAAAGTGGAGTAATAACAAAACAAGCTTTATCTACACAGGCGAAACTTGCTAATATAATCAGTCCCTCGCTGTTTGTTTTGGATTTTGAAGACAATAAGACAAATGTGACAGTGTTGTCCTTGAATAGTGAGGGTTTAAATCTGCCTGAGAATGGTGGAGAAGGAAAAACATATTTTTGTCCTTTTTGTCAGAGATACGCAGACAAACAGACAAAATGATGCCACGAGAAATTTGTCCTGCTACAAATGAAGATTGGCAGCATAAAAAACCCCATCAGACAGCTGCAACATCAATAGTGAATGTCAGATGGTTTCAGTCCTTCGGTGTCAAACAATGGGAGGTTCTCAACACAAACACGGGCGCTGTGTTTTTCTGCTGACGGCAGCCTCGGTCGACCGGGCGCGGGACACGCTTTGCACTTCGTGAAGGGGAGGAATGACTCTTTCTCGACTGAAAAGCTTTTCATCACGTTACAATTAAAACCCAGCTAAACCCAACAAGTTCACCAGGGACCGATTAAAAGCATTTGGGATATAAATGAGGTCATTAACTAAAGGAGATGTAAATAAGCCAATGAAGAATTAACAGATTTTCATTACAAAATTCTAATTACGAAAGCAGCTTTTTCAATTTGAAAGCAGGGAATGAAAAGTATCCTCAATATATACATAAAAAAAAACATCATCTGGATTATTTTAGTGTTTATTTAGCTAAATAAAGTGTTGGAACCGGTACACAAAGAATGTTGCGTAAAGATGCAAAGTTATTTATAGTAAAACTCAAGAGTTGAAGAGGTTAATAAGGAAGTGGAAGAACAAGCAGCTTATCCCTGGGAGATGCAGATTGCTCAGAGGAGAGAGTCGAGTACTCCTCTGCTACCGCACGTCTCCATCTTGCACGCCTCCTCTCTCCTGGGCCTGTAGCTGGCCGAGGGCTGCAAAGACTGTTTTAATACAGGAGGTAGATTCTCTGGAAAATGTTGCCTGCAGCCCATCAGTCCCCTGCTCCCCTTCAAAATCACACTGTAAAATATATCAACTCTTCTACTGCCCTACCAGCTGCAGCTGGATTATTGTTGACAAGCCCAACATGTAGTCAGCATCACACACACATTATGTCATTTCGATATTGGCTCACGTCGAAGCCTCAGCAGTGAATGAGTCATTAACATCCCCCTCAGTTTGATATTTTGCATGTTTGAGCTGAAGCCAACCGGCTTCATGTAGCCCACTGAATGTGCCACATACCAGTTCAAAGCAGCATGTTGGCAAAACCTATCGAACAAAAACAATTATTTTAGCAGATTGTTATCATTCCTCATAACAGCTGCTGCGCCCAGTCGGCCAGCGGATACTACAGGCTCCAACATCCGCTGCTCTTTGTGTTTAAATCTGGCCAACAAAAAGGGGGAAACAACACAAGTTTCAGGTTTCATGGAAGAGGACGGTCCGCATCGTGCTTCCTGTTTCATGCCTCCGGAGGCAGCCACTTGGAAGTCCACTGTTTAATCTGTAACCATAATGAAAACCTCCTGACTGTGTCCCTGTGCACACAAAACAGTACACCACTGAAAAGCCCTCCACTGATTTAGCACTGCACTGTTTTAACACAGTTCTTTTATTTATTCTATTCAGAGAATACTTTTTTCTGGTCAGTGCAATTCAAACGTGACAGTTTGGTTAGAGATTCAAGTGTGTTGTGCAGGTAGCAGATAATGTAGCCACATGCAGAGATAAGGAGCAGGTTACAGATGTCTGTCAAGCTCACTTCTTTTCAACTGCACACCTCCAGCCTACACTGACTCAAGAGGCACTGAAGGGAATTCAAAGGGATTTTTTTTTTACCTTTACATGAGTGCTCCTCCCAATATGTAACCACACACGGATGTGTCAAATTGACAGAATTCCCCTTTAAGACTTTTTTTGTCCATTAAAAAGAGATACTGATCACTCCTGGCGACAATGGCCAAGAATTGATCTCTTAAACAATCTGTAATTATCTTATGAAATCATTCTGTGCACGCCAAAAGTGATCTATTGATGCTCTAGTGACCAATCAGCAAAGCAAGCCTTTGTTATAGCAGAGATTTTGGCCCGTCACAGAAAGAGAAACCACAGGCTGTATATAAAAAATGGCTGTAGGTGGCCACCGTGATGTCACCCCTTTGTTTGTGCCATCTCGTTCTAAAACCAGACACAAAGAACGGGGGATGTCTCTGAGAAATCAGGGGACACTGGGTGCTCATGCAGCCGTGATAGATCACCGCCCTGTTTTATAACTGTTTTCAACTCTAATGGGGACTGTAATTTACAAAATAAACATAATGTTGTTTTCAGTAGGATGTGAAACTGGACGTTGAGACCATGAAATCATCAGGAAGGTGTCTACTGAGGCCATTTGAGTGTTTTTTTTTCCCTGTAGGCTTTTTCATAGTCTAACCAAAGAAGTCCCCAACTGCTGGCCATTTCTTGACTCTGCTTTACAGGAGAATCCATAGGAACTAATAACAAGGCGCCATTAAGCATCAGTGTCCCGTAAGCCATTACAGAGACAATGAGCCAGCATGATCAATGCGCCCGAAGCAGCTAAACAAATTTCAGCCATTGTTGATTTTATTATTTACACGTGTGCTTTCTGCGACTTGTCAAAGTGTCTTGTTCGTGAAACAGTCGATTGCTTTTCCCTCGGTTAATGCAAAATCCAGGAACGGAACAAAAATGAATAAACACGACTAAAAAAAGAATGCGTGGAAGCATTCTGGATATCACATCATGCATGACACACACAAAAAGAAACAGTTAAGGCTTTTTCTTGCCCTTTTAAATCACATCACAACAAATTTGCCACCTAAATTTTGGACCTGTTAAAAGAAACTGCATGCCAGCTGTGGCGTTTTCCTCTGTAACGATCTATTCTAAAGTTCAGCTCCAAGTTTCAGCAGTCTAAAGGAAGGGCTCATGTTACTTTCCAGCAACGCACACTTAATGGAAAAACCACTAGACAGAACTAAAAGCTCTCTCTCTCCTAGAGCCTCCAACAAACCCCGAGCTGCATCTGATTGGACAAACAGCTCCTGTGCTGTCTGCCCACGAATTTAAAATCAAAACCATCACAGTGGCTGCTGTGCAGACTTTCCTGTATATAACAAATAGTTCAGCAAACTGTGCTTCTAGCACTATTTGAAGGAATGCTATGAACCTTCTTCATTTTGATCAAAACACCGATTTGAATAAAGTAGCCGAAACCTCGATTCTATGCAAAGAAGAAGAAGGCAATTTGAAGCCCTCTGCATGGGCAACAACTGAGCGTGGAAATTATGAATCCTGTGGACATGTGCTCCTTATTAATTAAGTAAGGACACGACAAAGTTGGAGTCTTCTCAGAACCGACTTGGTCAGGTATTCTTGTCAGATGGCAGTAACACAAACCTGTCCATTAAAACAAAAGCGAGAACTTGCTGAACTTTTGTGCTGCTCTGCATCCATCACTGATACACCAGCATTTAAAGCGACTGAAGGGCTGCAGATCCTAAACATGAGCAATCAATCAAAAACATCCCCTCAGGCCTGTGCTGACAATATATTGATCCCTTTATAACCGGTGAAGCTTTTTATGATTCGGCAGTGCTATAAATTTTGAACCCGTCACCAAACCGGTCAATACAGTGCAGGGCTATATTCAACAAATCTCTGTATTTCCCTTTAGAAATAGTTGCGAGCTTCTGCTGCGTGGTGTAACGGATGAGACTGCCCTGGGAGCCTGACAGAAAGATCCCATTTTCTTGTATGTACAAGTTTGAAATTAGTCCTGGCAGAGTACAAGCAGACTGACAAGACTGTTCAGGACTCATTACAGACTCTGTTAGGCTTTCGTAATGAGTAATTCATTGCTCTGCTTGGTAATTGTAATCAATTCTTAAAGAATAAAGTGTTAGAAGTGAGAGAAGGGGGGAAAAAGTGTTCAGACCAGGTGGTTTCAGCGCCGCTTTGAGCAAAAGCTCTCATCAGACATGACATATTGGCGGTGACACTAAACACAGCTAATTACTGCTAATGAGAGGCTTGGACTGATGTTGTCACCAGCTGGGAACATTGCTTCCACCTACATCTAATTCTAGTTTCCACCATCTTTTTTCCGTGGTCATTTTTTGTTTTGTTTTTTGTCAAAAGTTTCCACAACTAAATGGAAAACACTGGAAGATCATCCAACATATTTTTCCTGTGCGAGCCTGCAGACATGATTTGAGTCCTTTGAGTATTGAAAACTGGAATAAATGCATTGTGGATGCGTTCAGCTTGCAGCGGGCACATAAAAATAGAAAAAGCCAGGCGTTAAGTCACACCTAATCATCTCGCGCTGCTCTACAGGTGAGATAATGGAAAGAATTTTAGTTTGTGAATTTAAATTGCTGAGCCGAGTCTTCATACGCAGTGACCTTTTGTATTTGTTTTGCTGGGAACCTATTAAAAATGTAATTAAAAAGGCAGCCCGGCAAGACTCCCTGTGGTGAATGCACAATTATCAGCTTCAGAATAAGTTTATACTCCAGGCAGCCGTCGCAGGCACATTCAAAATGAAAACGTGACAAGATAAGGCTGTTACAACATTTCCTGCTTTTGCGTCCAGTGTTATTATGGATTTCTAGAGGAGAAGGGCGTGAGCCGAGCAGGAAGGCGCGCTAGTGTACTTCTCTCACTGGGTGCCCTGGTTCTGCCTGATTCAGCAGTCTTAGCTGGTTTATTTTCACCGTGGTGCGAGAGGAACCTTTGAATTGCAGTGGAAGGAGATGAGAAGGTGAGAAGCTCCATTAGGATGTGCCTGGTTCTTTCTCCTATATCATAACAAGCTCTGTTTCCATTTTGTGGCACACTTTCAGCCAGAGTGATGAACATTTCAAAAACAGAAAGGAGGAGCAAGTCTAAATGTTGACAAATGATGAAACACAGAATGGGCTTTGCGTG
The DNA here is from genome assembly GCF_056152115.1 of Neolamprologus brichardi. Classification (NCBI taxonomy): domain Eukaryota; kingdom Metazoa; phylum Chordata; class Actinopteri; order Cichliformes; family Cichlidae; genus Neolamprologus; species Neolamprologus brichardi. The sequence continues at coordinate 26,817,963 of NC_142119.1, read as the reverse complement.
GAGTCATAAATGCTGTATGTGGCTTGTAATAAACACTGGAAGGAATTCATCATTTTTCTGCCACATCTGATATTTCAAAAACCGCCTGGCTCATTCCGGACGGAGGCGGGCGTCTAAATCCAACGATTACACAGCAAAGATTACAATGTGACTTGTGCAGTTGCACACTATAAGCTCAGAGTGAGTGGTGCAGGGTAGATGGTGATTGTGTTTTACACTGATCTGAGGATTTTCTGGGCAGCCAGAGATGGGGATAAATTAGGGCAGCACAGAGAGAGGGACATCCTGTCAGGTGCAGGCCCGGCTACTGGGAATCTGCGGTGGTCTCAGGGTGTCAGGTCGGGCGAGGTTCAAATGGAGATGGAGAGCGTGGTGCACGCACAAACTGGAAAGGAAAGTGTGCATGTGCGAGTGGAGCTGCACCCCTGCACTTCATCCCCATTACAGTAAATGCAATAGTCGATACAAATGAAATTACTACAAGGCTGCAGAGTTCAGTGTTGTGGCTCAAGAATAGCAGTTGAGTGCATGATACTTGTGTGAGCATGTGATGAGGGCTGTGGCCACAACATATTAAAGGATGGTGAAATATTCCATTTTTTGTTGTTGTCAACAAATTGCATTTTTCAGTAGGTAAAAAATAATAATAAGGGTTCAGCCCTTCCAACAGTCCTCCCTGTTGTCTTAAAAAAAATGGGTCACAAAGACAGCTGTGGCTCAGGAATTTTCACAGTTAAGGCATAATACTAAAAAACGGGAGTAAATAGTGGATTTAGTCTGGGACTATTTTCAGCAGTGGATTAATACATATTCTACTGCCCTAGTGAGTGTTAACGACACCCACTGCCAATCTAATAAAAGAGTGATCTGCTTTTTTTTTTTAACAGCAGTGGCATAGAGAAGTGAATTATCAGACTGTAGGTCATTGGGGGAATAACTGTGTCTGGTCATTGTCTGCTTTTACAGGACTTTTGCTCAAAAATAAAACACGGAATCATCCTTGAAAGAGAAATGAAAGTGGTGACTCGGGTTTGTGTCATCAGACTGTGTCGACCAGTTTCACAAAGCCTGAAAAACAAGCTTAAAAAATAGCAGAGCCGTACAGTAGTAAATCTACTAGTAAATTTATGAATTTTTCAGCCTCCATTGTCTAGACGACATAAACTATTCATACAGCAAGAGGAAGGGTAGGAAGAATTAACTTCGATCACATATAAACTGATGATGAAGTATTACAGGAGCGAGTACAGCAATAAAATGAAGAAGTTACACCAAACAAACAATCAAATAACAGGAAACGACATCAGCTTCTCCCGAGGGGAAGCCGATGCTGCCTGTAGGCGCATGTAAGAAATCAAACTGACGGACAACCTTTACATAATCTGTGAAGCGTTATAACTTGTTTAACAACTAAAGTTCATATCTGCCTCATTCTGAGCCTTTCTGTGGAGGAAGGCAACAGTGCTTGTGTGGTTTTAACTAAACACGGACACATAACTACCAAATACCACGCACGTTTGCCAGCAATGCCTTCGGTGATAGTGAGAATCGATTCTTTGAAATAAATGCAGCTGATAAACTACAAACTTACAGTGACACCAGCCCAAGTGACAGCACCAGTGCAGCTTGAAGCACTTCCCGTGACTGTGCGTGGCGCAAATGGAGAGTCCATCACAAGGCAGGAAATCTGGTCTCCCAGCGCAGCTCTTGGCCAAAGCCTGCGCCTCGTCCAACTTCTCGCTCTTCGGACACTTATGTGCTCCCGAGGCAGCCATGCCAACATTTCCTGTATCAAAGGGGGGGAAATAAAACACGCACTCTGGCTCCTCTGAGTAACCTACAACATAAACGCCAGTGACCGAGGCGATGTTTACGGTCCGAGCCGCCCCGTAGAGCTTCTCTGCTGGAAGACAAACGCGAAACGAAACAAGGTGGCTGGATGTGTGAATCCAAAGCAGCTCGGTTTACACAAAGGGTGGCGGCATATCCTGTAAAAGTCGAAGGGCGTCAGTCAAACGAGGAGGCAAGGGGTGGGTATGTCATGTGCAAAGCCTCCCGTGATCGTGATCCACACATTTCTCCATCCACCCTCGCGTCGGGAAGCTCCTCTGTGCCCCTGGTGACGCGCGTACGGAACAACGGCGCGCATCTGAACTTCATCACACAACGGGAGGAGTCCACAAACACAAAGCCAGCTGCTCTGCACACTTCAAACACACACACACAGGCTTTCATCAGACCCTCAAAAAAAAAAAAAAACTTCAAAAGATCAACGTCTGACTATGACATTAATATATTCCGCATTTCACCCAAGAGTAGCATTTTGATTGGTGGTTTTGATTCATGAAAGTCTGCTGCTAGATCTCGTGCTATTTATTCTTAACACCTACGCGTGGGCGTGCGTTATTTAAGTGCATTAACGGTTTCAGAAACTCTGCGGATCGGGGACAAATAAATAAATAAGTAAAGAAAGAAAGAAAGAAAGAAAATGGACCAATACATCAACACAAGCCAGCTGCTCAGCGTGGAGTGTTTTTACCGCTAGGTGGCAGTCAATGGTGGCAACCCGAACATCTGTTCATTGCTGGACGTGGGATGGGATTTACTTGAGAGTGAGCCATTGATTTCTATAAACGCAATTTAGAGTTGCGTGTCTCCCCCGGCTCTCCTGTGTCACCGCTTCGGCTGAGTCAGCAGAAAACACAGACCCAAGGAGACCCTGTGGACAAGTGACGTGAAACCCCGTGAAGAAGCCAAATAAAACTACACTTAAACATATTCACGCCCCAAAATGCCTACTTTAAGTAATCTGATTACATGTTATATATGTAAAATAATAAATTTACTTGAAATATATATATATTCAGTTTATACCGATCACACTTTCCTTAATGATTCATTATTTGACTAAATAAACTTTAGATTTTAGATATTGCATCATTTTGCTGAGGAACAATCTGAGGACCATCGCAGATCAACACCTGATTGTAGAATGTCTTTATTGGAAGAGTCAGATTATACTGTGCAGTATCATTAGTGACAACCAGGAAAAGCAAAGAGTTAATTTACATTCAAACATTAGCATTTTATGTGCCATATATGTTTTTGGTAAACAATTTTAAAAGCACAAACTTAAGTAAAGACATTTTATTCACAATTATTAGAGTTTTATTTCCTCTGTAGAGCTTCATCTGCTGCAATACATTCGCTGGCTTCAAAACCTGGTCAGGTCTGTTTTTCACTGTGGCCACTCCTAGTATTGTGTCCACCTCCGTGTGTGAATAAAGTAGACAAAATATAAGAAATGATAATACAGTCAAATTGTACAAACTGTCAGTAAGATCAAAATAAAACGAGGCTGCAGTTCAAATCCAGTCTGAGTGATGTTGTTATCCTTTGGGCTTTTAAATGTGTATCTGTTGGTGCCGAGTGCTCATATTTGTTGAGGGATCTGGCTTTGCAGTGTCCAAGTCCTACTTCCCCCATGGGGACAATAAAGTATCTGTCTGTCTATCTACAGACAACACTGCCCAGCCTCTCCACAGTGGTCTGGTCCGCCAGAGACAGAATGACTAAGTGCTTTGCTGAACGCCACAGGAGGTCCCTCCGCCCTGCAGTCATCCATCTCTGCTGAAGATGTATAATTTCTTCCTTCTGTTATTCTTATCAGCTGACATTTCACATACACTAAGATGACTTGCTTCCTGCACATATCCCCAGTACTGTGCTGTTAATCTACTCCCATCACACTTTTCTTTCAGTTTATTTTTCCAAATTACGGTTAATTTTCCTTAAAGCGTGTGTTATTTTACTCCTGAAGATTTGCACTATTACTTTTTTGGCTCAATCTATTGCATCAATCTTTATTACTGCTACTAATACACAATAGACACTGTTTTTATCAGTATTTCATGTTGAACATATTGATCTATGAGGTGAGCAATTTTCCTGTCACGATAAAAAACAAATGCGGTTGGCAAAGACAGGAGGTCTTTTTTTGGTTTAAGGTAAATGCATTTAGTTTTACAGGTGCTTCTTATTATTTGATTATGCAAGTCAACATTTAATCAGCTTATAAACTCAGAAGTGCATTAACACATTAAAGTTGAAATGTTGTTTACAGCTGGCTGCGGACTTTCTTAATCACTTCCCTCCACTTTTGGATTGGTGGGCTGCCGCTGGCCACCAGCTTCCTGAGCAAGGGGCAGGGCTGCAGGCTGGGCACATCAGGGTGAGCCTGGTAGTAGTGCTCGAGCCTCTCAAGGACCTTGTTTAGGCCAACTGTGGCAGCGTAAAACATGGGGCCTCCGCGGTGTCTAGGCCAGCTGTAGCCAAACACGTAAATGACGTCGATGTCTTCAGGCCCTGCGGCTATTCCGTCCTCCAGGATGCGGAAGCCCTCGTTGATCATGGAATAGAGGCAGCGCTCCAGCACCTCCTGGTGGTCTATGCGGTGTGCCACCAAGGCGTGCCGGGCTCGGTACTCATCCAGGAACCTGTGCAACCAAGGGTCAGGCTTAGCCACCTGACTGCCAGGTTTATCATACTGATACCACCCTCTGCCTGTTTTCTGACCAAACCGTCTCTGCTCGCAGAGCAGGTCTCCCAGGGGGCTGTACCTACGACCTTG